>NW_020681979.1:0-9149 GCF_002925995.2 Terrapene triunguis
GTTCAAACCAGGGCCCATCCCCTCCTATTAGTCAACACCTGTCCCTTCCATTAGCCCCGTCCACCCCATTAGTCCCTTCCTTATCCTGCCCACTAGTTCCTTATCCTGCCCACCCGCTCCATTAGACCCATACCTCTCCAGCCAGCGAGGTACTGAGGCAGCCGACCATCTCTGATTCCTTTTTGCTTCATGGCGGGCTCCCCCATGGTGGCACCAAAGCAAACGTGGAGCAGAAAGCAAGAAGAAGGGCTATAAAATGCCCACCTAGCTGCCTTCAATTCTGACACCACAGTGGTCCCCACTGGCTGGGAGGAATCACTGTAAGGGAAGCCCCACTTTGTCCCTACTGCAGGATGGGTGAGTTGCCAGCACAGGGCTGCTTGGTTGTGGAAGTGGAGGGCTGCAGATATGAGCATTGAGAATAGTGCATGATCCTTAGTTGTTTATTGCTATCTGTTGTAATTGTGTAGGTCTGGAGACAATGGGGGCTGAAGAGGGGAGAAGGTTGGACGTAGGCACTGTAGAGGCAACCCTGGGAGGAGGAGGAGAATGGAGAGAAAGAGGGACAGATGGCAGGAAGGGGAAGGTGAGGACTGGAGAGGAAAACACAGCCTTCATAGGGCTGACAAGCCTCATTAAATTCATCAGGTACTGAATTTGAAGAGCCTTACAAGACTCCTCAGTATAGTAAGGAGGAGAAAGGAGTCCCAGGAAGAACTCTCTTCCCTTCTCCACTTGCTGCATCATGATGCTCCTCTAGTCCAGTGGAGGGGATCCAAAAGCAGTGAAGAATCTGTCTTCTGCTCTCACCTGCATGTGGCAAAGTAAAGCATTCCAATTTAAAACAAAACCAAATGACAAAAACAAACAGTAAAAGAATTCACAGACGATAGAGTTTATTAGGCTGGTGTTAATGCTGAGAAAATCTATTGGTTTTGAGAAAAGAGAAACCTTACCATAATATTGTAGTCAAAAAAGCAAACATTGGAAACCAAGGATCTTCACGTTTAAAACTAAATTTCAACAACATTTGAAAATATGGTAATGCTATGTTAAGGGCACCAAATAACCTTAACTCTGCCCCTGAATTGATGGCCTAAGGGGGAAAAAACAGGCTCTGAGACCTTATCCATTCATAACAGTTCCATATCAAAGATCACAAATGAAAATGCTTTACTCCAGTTATACAATGGTTGTGCACATTTCAGCTTGTGTACAGCTGTGCACTGTCCACAGAAAAACTCATACTTTAAAAAATCCTAATGATATAGATAGCATATTGAAGGTCATCATTCTGCAGTAAAATTCCATGTTTCACCAATGATACAAGTATCAGTAAATACAGCGCTAGTGAATCTACAAAAACAAGCCTACCTCTCTTGCCTCATGAAAGTATAGCTCTTATAGAATGTATTTGGTTTGTTCTTGCATGTTTGTTTAATTTGAAATAGAACATTTACTCACCCCTCATTACAGTTTTGAAAAAATTAAAATAGAAATATTGATTGGAAGAAAAAAGTATCTTTAAAGATATCTTCATTAACAGAAAAATAGCTGCCATTCTTTGGGCCACATCACGCTCTCCATAGCAAACCTGTACTCAGGAATAACTCTCATGGATTTCCACTAAATGGAAATATTGCCTGAGAAAGGACTGCAGCCTTATCCTTGGAATAATAACTCTCTCATTGTAGACATATAATTACAAAGGGAGCCAAGTCAAAATTAGAACCAGTCAAGTAGTATCAAAAAACACTGGCCAATAATGTAGTGGATGAGAATATTTATCATAATTCTGTTTATTATGATGGATGGTTGGTTGGAATATTAACCACATCACTATCCTGTAAGTGGAAGTAAAGTGTATCTTTAGGGGGTGATGACTCTCACTACATAACTCATGACTGATGCAAAATCCTTCAATAGTGTAAATATGGTTGACTTGTGAAATACTGCAGGCACTTCAACTCTGCTTCTGGTATGAAAATGAAATAAGTATGTGGGCTCCCTGGATCTGGGATATGCAGTGCAAGTCTTCCTTTGTGGTATAACATAGTCCTGGTATAACATAGTCCTGATTTAAGCATATGGTAAGAAAAAGCATTTCAGGAGCTGGAATGCACTGCACCACTTGAGCAATACAAAGGGACTTTAATAAAGCCCAAAGAATTCCCTGTCATGCGGGTATCTTCCGCTGAGGGAAAGCCGATGTAGATTGCTCTGCCCTACCCTCTCTGGCATAAAAGGTAGAAGTAGGCATTGCAGGGGCTAGAGGGGGCAGGGTCCGAGTGTTATGGGTGTCTTGTGGCTGTGCAGCTTTGGTCCAGAGCTAGGACTCCAACAATCTGCCAGCCACTAGACACACAAAGTTACAAGGTAGATTGTGACTGAACCCCTTGTTGGCCTGGGTGAACCCCAAAATGTCACACTGTCATCTGAGGATCTCAAGAACTATACTAACTTTAACAAGTGCTTATCCTTCCATATCCTGCCCAAAGATGAAAGGACATTTCTCCAACTTGTGTCTTGTACAGGATATATTATAACTTAAGTAATCTGATGAAGGGTCTAACCTTCTTCTCCCCATTCCAAGATCTCTATAAGAAAGGACTCTTGTGTCAAGATATATGTCTTCCTGTTCAGCTAACATTCATTTATTTTATTCTTACATCTATAATAGGGAGCATATGTAAATTTTGAAAAAGTGCCATAATATTCAGTTGTATATCTGATATTTAGATGACATATTAGAGTAACTGAAGATATGAAAGTCTGTTACATTATTTTGCTATGCCATCTAATCCCCATTCTTTTTTAGCCATACTTTAGTAAGAAATAACACATTTTTTGTCAAGCTAACCTCATCTACTGGCAGGGCCAGGAAAAGTAATGATATCACTTAAGTCTTATAGGGCAAGATCTTAAATCCTTTATGCTGATAACCACCACAAGGTAGCTGTGAACAAATACATAGTTTTACTCATATTTTCAAAATATGCTTGAAGGTCTTCAGATGATGACTACTACTGAAGCACTAAGCATTGTTATTAAAGGAAGTTTCTTTAGTACTAGCACTGTAGTACAGTATGCTATCTATGGTACTTATATCTTTCCTCATCACTATAGTATCTGAGCACCTCACAATCTTTAATGTATTTATCCTCATAACACCCTTGTGAGGCGAGGAAGTGCTATAAACCCCATTTTACAGATGGGTAACTAAAGACTAAGGCCCAATTCCTCACAGTTATTTAGAGGATCTGAGTTTTAATGAGCCTAAATGACTTGCCCAAGGTCACACACAAAGTCTATGAACAAGAAGGGAATTGAAAGTTAAAAACAACTTGGAGCTGCCATTAGATGCTGAATGTATTAGAATATGGTGATAATCTCAATTAAATTGCTGTATATTAATTATTCAGGTCTACCCACCACCATAAATAGTCCAGAAGACTAAAAATTGAAAACATTGTGCAAAGGGTGCCCAGGCAAAGAAAAATTGGCGCTCAACCTAGAGAGCCCATATCAAATGACTAACACCTAATTATAAAGAACATTGTCTACATAGAATTCACCAAGTGATACAAAGCACCCAGTTCTACCACCAGATACATAGGTGGATAATGCAGTGTAATCCAAGGTCTAGAATTTAGGAGCTGTAATAATCCAAAGGCTATCAGATGGAATCCTAGTTTCTTAGCCACAAGAGGAGGAAAGAGATATAAATCAAGCACATGTTCTCTTACTACAGTACCTACAAGTCTTTCCTTCACCAGAGCCTGCTGCAAATAAATTTATCTCTGGTCATTCTTATGTTATACCCTGGAGAGGTTTGTTAGCCTTCCCTGGTTTTAAAGAGATAACACCCTATGCTAGGGTGCAAGACCCACTGATTTAAATACTGACTTGAATATTGAGCATTGACTTTAATGTAAATCCAAAGGGCAGAACTGGGCTGTAGCACTATCTTAAGCACATTACTTTGTCTGGAGGAAGAAGGGAGGTAACCCATACCTATGGTAACACCAATCTTATAAAATCATATGCAGAAATATTTCAGCTAACATCATTCACACTGTAACCTGAGTCATAACAAGAAAGGAAAGAGAGAGGGAGAACTCAGTGGAAAGCTCTCGGAGCTGTCCAGAAACATCTGAAGAAAGGAATGATAATGCTGGAAGTAGAACATGAAGTGAGATAAATTGAGAGACAAACTATCTCTGGGGTGCATTAACTTTTGCTGAAACACTTTAATATAACACGATAAGAAGTAGTGAAAGCCTTTAATTAACACAAAGTATGGAAAACTGAGAAAGTGCCTCTGGATTGAAAAGTGGCAACAACAAATCTATTGCATAGTAAATGCCAAGAATTTAAGAGGAATTAGTCATTTATGGGCCTAGTTTGCACAAGTGCTGCGCCCCACAGCTCCCACTGATTTATCTAAACGTTGGGTTCTCATCTTCTCTACGAATCAAGCCATTTGTGTGTCTGAGAAGGAATTACAGGATCTGGAGTATGCTTCTGCAGTATACCAAGACTGCTGTCTAGACCATGCCGAAAGAGAATGCACTAGAAAGAAAAAGAAATTTGGGTTCACTCTCAAAATGAAGATTGAAAACTGTAAAGTTGCACAAAGTATATCTGTGGGAATATGCTGGGGGCTTTTTCCTTGTTTGAATCCCTAAGAATTTCCCTACCCTCCAAACCTTGTTTTGCTTTCCCCTCTCAAAATTCTGCATTGTCATGACCATTCTTCTGGTTGAAGAGAGCCAGGTTATTTATTATTATTTGTATTGCAGCAATGCCTAGAGAGCAGGGCCCCATTGTGCTAGGTATAGTACAAACATATAACTTTGCGCTTTTCTACACAGGGAAATTGACTGGCATGGCTATAGTTACATGTATAGTTACATGTAAAGAAATTGACTGGCATTTACATAGTTGTATGTAAAGTAAATAAGGTTTTTAAAATGTTTAAGAAGCTTCATTTAAAATTAAATGGCAAGGACCCCGGCAGTGTCAGTGCCACTGAAAATCAGCTCGCGTGCCATAGGTTGCCTACCCCTGGTATACAGACTCCCACACCCTAATAAGACCTGGCATTGAGATAGCACTTCACACCTTCAAAGCTCTGTTAAAATTAATGGATTCTAAAGAGTTTATTTGTTGTGTGTCAGATGCTACCAGTTTTTGCAGTTTTGTGGTGAGGTGGTGAAGCCCTTCTCTGCCCACCCTTGTAGTTAGCTCTGGCTGCATGCAGCTTTTTAGGCTACTGGGGGTTTTCTTCAGGATCTGCAGCAGCAGTTTTCTAGCAAATCAGTGGTATATCGTAACTATGCTGCACCATTCTGTCTCCAGACAGCATGCTGATGGCAACTGAACTCGTCTTTATGAAGGGCTGTAGAAGCATTGATAGTTATGGACCAATCCAGAAATGACTAACTGGTTACTTTCCACTGAAAGAGTATTTTAGCCCAATATTTTAATGAGGAAAGGCTTGAAAACACAGGGGAAATCACACTACTTTTGTAATATGACTGAGTTGGAGACCAGGCCTGATAGCAACCAAGGAGAGCTCTGACACAGAGAGAATGAAAACCAGCCAACACTGCACTCCCCCACTCCTGTTCTGGTCCCTTAGAGTAACTTAGGCCCAGATCCTCAAAGGTATTTAGCCTGCAAGGAAGTTATGAACCTAAATACCTTTGAGGGTCTGTGCCTTGGAAGTTAGGAGCCTAAATATCTTTAAGGATCTGAGCCTTAGAGTATCCTAAAGCCTGTTCTAAATTATGGTGGCAGCCAATGGCCCCTGAGCCTACAAAGCTGGACCATGCCAGCTGACTCAGGCTTGCGGGACTGTTTCATTGCTGCATAGACTTATGGACTTGGGCTGGAGCCTGGGCTCTGGGACACTCCCACGCCGCAGGGTCTTGAAGCCCCAGCTCCAGCCCAAGCCCGGAAGTCTCCACAGCAATGAAACAGCCCCGCAGCCCAAGCCCCACAAGTCCAAGTCGGCTGGCAGAATCCAGTCATGGGGTTTTCTTTGCTGTATAGACAAAACCCTAAGGGGTCATTGACTCAAGAACTGGGAATTACTGAGGTGCAGGGAAATCCTCGCTATGCTGTTTTTCCCCAGCAATACCCTCTATGCCAGACACAGGAAAGAGGGCTGGCCTTCCAGTGACTCTGCCCTCAGAAATCTCCCCTGCAGTGGGATGCTTTGTGCCAGCGGAGTATGTAAAGCAGCACAGCATAAAGGAGAATCTGGGCCAAAATGTTTTAACAGATTTAAATGGACACTGGATACATGTTTATATAAATAAATACACAATTGTCAACCTGTTCTAAACCCCATCTTGGGCATTTTAAAATGAGAAGCAGTGTCAAAATCAATGGGAGTTTTGCCTAAGAAGGGATTGAGAGCCAAACCCCTTAATCACACATACAGTCCCATTGATTTCAACAGAGAAGAAGTGCAACCTCATTAGAAAAAGTTGGAAAGGCCGAGAGTGAAAATTAAGGGTCAGCTTCTACCTCTCATGTGTGTGCAGCTCCTGTAAACTTCCATGGGAGTCAGGCAAACACCCCCAGGGCAGGATCTGATACTGCGTAAGGGCTGTAGAACATGGGCCCAAGCTTTAATTTATTTTTTCAATAGATTTTTACATTAAAATAAGAGATGCACATTTCCTGCATTTTTGTTAGTAATCACTGTCTTACGACCATTTCCTTAATCAGCCCCCTACAGATATTTGTCCATTGATTTGTAAACACAGGAAAGAGATAATTCCTAAGAACACACTTCTATACAAATATAATAGCCATATGGGTATTAGCACTCCAACCACTTTGCATTTGTGGAGAACAGTGCATATTTAATTGATTAAATCAATTATAGTTTAAGATATGCCAAAGCATTTCCAACAGCTTATGCTAGGATTTCAAAAGGGCTTTCATAATATTTTTAAAAGCACCAACAATAACATTTTCGGAAAGCAAACAGTCTCTAAATGCATCATATTTTCTTCTTTTCTCCTTGCTCATTTATTTCTTCTCTCTCCATTTTGTTCAGAGGGAGTTTTAGGTCTTTCGCCTTTTTCCCACTCTTCCTTGACTCCCATTGACTTTGGTTGGTTTTGTGGTTGCTCAGTATTTCTGAAAATCAGCCACTTACTGTACAATGTTTTATTGACCAAAGGCAGAAATGTCAGTACACTGGGGAATAATCAACTCAGGTGTAACTCCTTTTGAGGCAATGGAGCTACATCAGAGATGAATTTTCCCCATTCTTCTTAAAAGGGCTAAATCCCAAAGTCTGATCTCTACTTCAACAGTTTTGTCTGAAAAAGGACTGAGTAAAATTGACTTCACACATTAAGGTTTGGCCCGTATTTACTCCGTTGCCTGTAGAATACTTTCTCTTATGAAAGTGGAGAACCCTGTGCTACAGGTTTCATATGATTAGATTACGCAGGGCCAGATTATAGCTGTGATGCTGGCAGGCTAGGTGTCAGCTCATGCCAAGGTCCCCATGTTTCAGCTGGACACTAACAGATACATAAGGGAAATCTGTCTGGCTCACTTGTGAGTTAATATTGATAATATAGGTATTAGAATTATAAGGAAGTGTTTAGTGTTTAGACTCTATTGAAGTTTGTTAGTTGTTGCATGCATTAATCTCACATGTATTATCTATGTTCCATATTGTAATGTAATATTTGAGCAGTTGTATTGCGAACCTCTGTGACTGTCTGAATTGCCACACAGAAGAGGGGCATTATTTAGTGTGAAGAGCTGCAGGCCAGGTCTACCCTACAGACTCATATTGGTATAACTATGTTGCTCAGGGGTGTGAAAAATAGTTATACCAACCTAACCCCTGTGTAGGCAGGGCTACGTCGGCGGGCATAGCTACCACCTCCTGTAGACATAGCTACCACCTCTCACAGAGGTGGATTAATTAGACAACCAGGAGAAACTCTCCCATTGGCATAGTAGCATCTTCACTGAAGCACTGCAGCTGTGCTGATGCAGTGTTTTAAGTGTAGACCTGCCCTTATTGTTTGTCTCTCCTCTCCTTGAACATGAGTCATGCAAGTGGACTCCTCCCATCAGCGGAGTTTGCAGCGCAGAAGAACACATGGTGGGAGGGGAATAAAAACCCCAAGCCAAAGGATCTGATCATCTTTGTGCTGCTTTGTCTCGGAGGAGAGGGAGGGACAGCAAGGTGTTTCTAGGCATAAGCAAGAGATTCCCAAGTGCTTACTAGCCTGGGTTAGCCCTAAAGGTCAAATAGAGCTTGCTGATCATAGAAGCCAACATTACCTATTGAAACCTAAGACTGTAACTCATTTGTGTGTCTATGGGTATGTCTACACTGGAATAAAAGACCCATGGCACTGCCGCAGCTGGCCCATCAGCTGACTTAGTCCTGCAGGGCTAAAAATTGCAGTGGAGACATTCGGGCTTGGTTTAGAACCTCCCGTCTCATGGGTCAGCTGACTCGGACCAGCCTCGGGTGTTTAATTGCTGTATAGACATACCCAAGTTTGTTTGCTTTAACTTCGTAAATAACTCTCTAATTTCCTTTTCCTATTTAATAAATCCTCATCTGGTTTACTATAGGATTGGCTACAAGCACAGTCTTTGGTGTGAGACCTAAAGTGCAATTGCCATCAGGTAAGTTACTTGCTCTTTGGGATAAGGAGTAACCTGAATATTGCTGTGATTCTTGGTGTAACGTCTATCATAGAGATATGCTTACCTGGGTGGCAAGATAGACCAGAGTATCTAAGGGGGCTATCTGTGACTCTGTGTTTAGGCTGTTAAAGTGCCTGAAGAGTTTGCACTTGGTATGATTGGTGAAATCTAGGTTTAGAGCTCTCATCCAGTGTGGGGTTTTTAATGAAGTTGGTACTCATGCTCGTGAATCTCTGTTGGGAGTATTACAATAGCTGTTAGACCAGGGGTCGGCAACGTTCGGCACGCGGCTCACCAGGGTAAGCACCCTGGCGGGCCGGGCCAGTTTTATTTACTTAAAATACTTTACTTTACCTGACACGGCAGGTTCGGCCGATCGCGGCCCCCACTGGCCGCGGTTTGCCGTCCCGGGCCAATGGGGGCGGCGAGAAGCCGCGGCCAGCACA
>NW_020681980.1:0-7951 GCF_002925995.2 Terrapene triunguis
AAGCACACAAAACATTTATCAGTGGAGTCTGTTTGATACAGACAGATCAATGCATGTATTACATGTGATGGTATTCTGTTGCTTTTTTCCCTCCCTAAACAAAATACTCTTCTAAACATTTTTATGTTTTGCATTTAAAACAGCAAAGTGCTTTGAATCTGTCTACCGCACTGCTGGGTGAGATACTCCACAGAGAATGCAGTGGTAAAGGGTTTGTTGTTTTTGACAGCACCATTAGAAGCATAAAATCTTCTCTAAAGGACTGGCAGAGTCTTGTAATAAGGGCTACAGGAAATGACTGTATTGGGTGTGGAAGAAGAAACAGTCCAGATTTAACACATGAGCTACCAAAATAGTTGAAAACAGAGTGCAGGAAATGGCCTCATAAAATAGACTAAACTATACTATACACGAAAAGGAAAATGGATGAATAATACAAAAGCCCATTGTTTACAATGATAGTGTTGATCACTCTAAATAGAGATTCAAAAGGATCACAGAAATTTGAAGCATCCCATATCAAATGTTAAATTGAAAATATTAATGCGTGATAAAACACTGCTAGTTAATATATAATAAACACAAGCTACAATATAACAAGGAGCTGTTTGAATGTGTAGTATGCTGATATAATTATCTGCAAGTAAAATGGTCTGAGACACAAAGGTCGTATTTATAGTTCCATGTACCATTAAAAGGGTACTGTCACGTCAAAATCTCACTGTTGTCAAATAATTTTTCTTCAGGATTAACCCTTTAGAAGACTAAAATTGAATCTGTTTTCAAATCTGTTTAATTGTACTCCCAATTAATCTTATATTACTGTGTGAAATTTCTCTTTCATGCACACATGGCACAAAGATTAAATTTGCACAGTCCCCTGTATTATGCTAAATCCATCCCTTAACCACTAGGCAAAACACAAAGCAATCCTGTGACTCATCTGCTGTTGCTGTTTTAACCACTGGCTGGAGTCAAGAACCGCAACCTCTTTGCATTTCTGCACTGGTGTTCTGACTGTCGGCGTGCCACACCTCTAATCACCCTTCCTCCTTCATTGGGTTATGCTGGGTTTGCATAGATTCTGGTAGAATATATGGAATTGGTCCCCTGGTATACCTGCCGCTCATCTACGTCAACTTCACCCATTGGGCACTCTGTTTTCTGGTAGTCATAGATTTCGTGCCACAGCAGAATGAAATCAGCCAACTGGTTTGATGGGGCACACAGAGGTAGTTTATACTTAGTATATTTTTTGATTGCAGAGGTATATATGTGTATAAATATTATACATACTTGATTGTATCCTTGTTCCTCCACTCTTTGTATGTATCTTATTAGACCCAGTTCCTGCCAGCCACTCTGTGTGGGCAGATCCCCATAGAAGTCATTGGGATTCTGTGCAGGTGCAAAGATCCACCTGCTTGAAGCATTTGCAGAGTTGGGACCTGGGATTGTAAACACTTTAGAGAAGGCCCACGTCTTCATTTGCTTGTACAACACCTAGCACAGTGGGGCTCTGATTTTGATTGGGACCTTGAGTGCTATTGTAATATAAATGTTAAATAATATTTCTGTTCATGTCCTACTCTGGAAACTGAAGTGCTTTTCCCCACTTACTTTAAATGTGAATTAGTTTTACATCACCTGTGTATTCAGAGATGTGACTGTGTGTGTGTATATAGCATAAAATATAGATGCATGCTTTGTGTGTGTACATACATGTCTATAATGCTCATATATATGTCTTTTGATTCATAAATATCAGGTTTTGTCAGTGAGTTTTAACATTACCACATTGCATGTTTCCTAATTTCAAGCATGCTTAAAACTTTCACCAAGACTCCATTTCTTGTTTTCCTTTAAGGACCCTTACTTAGCCATGGTTACTTCTCACTTAAGCACCAGGATTGCAGCCCACGTCTCCTTCACATTAGCAATATCTGCCATTTCCTGCTTCCTTCCAGTGTCCCTAACCAGTTAAAGCGACCATCAGCCAGCCACTCCCTGTAGTAATTTCACATACAAACTGTGTTTGGATTCACCTCACTCAGACCTTGCAACAACCACAACAATCCGTCCCTGTCCAACTACAAAAAAACTCTCCTCCATTCTTCCCCAAGCAACCAAACCTATAGCCATATCCAGTTTCAGACCCCTTCCTCACTTCCAACAAAACCCTCCACCAACTTTACCCAATATCTACTACAAATCCATAGACTTATCTAAAATATTGTCCCACCCCTCCAAAAACCACCCCAATTTCCCCAATTTCTGTTTCATCACCCCAGCCGTACTTGCAGGAGAAGCCTACAAATGGTTTTTGTTAACCTAGGGGAGAAAAAAGGCTGTTTTCCCTCCCTGGTGAAGCGGTACAATAGTGGCTCTTCTTCCCATGGGAAGAGAGAGTCAGACTTTTCTCACGATCCCCCACAACCTTTGTGGAAAGATGGTTGAATATTATATTAAATTATTTTTGATTATTGAGCCAAAAAAGGGGGTTTTAAAATTTATTTCAATGCATTTGTAACCAAACAATTGATTTTTTTTTCCATTTTATTCCTCAAAAACCATTTTTTAAAATTTTTAGTGGAAATCTTTTCTGTTTTAAGTGTTGTTTAGCTGAAAAATCGATTTTTCCCCCCCTTTCTTTCCTCACAAACTCTTTTTTCGTGCCACACCCATAGCCATTTTGGGAGAGGAGTCCTCTGGACCCTCCGTAGGCTTGTGATACATGAGGAATGTAAGAGGCTGGTACAGTTCCAGTCATAGACTCTTGGCTCAGTAAGAAATCCACCAAAAAGGTGAGAGGGCCACAGTTTGTGCTACTCAGTTTTGTGGCTTCACTGCCCATTTCTGCACGTGTCTGGATGTTTATGGTTTCTATGTTTGGATTTCCAAGTTCCAGCGATATTGTATTTATTTTATTTAAAAATAATTTCATAAAGTTTCACACGCCCTTTTGAAAAAAAAGGTTATCGATAAGGTATCTTATTAAGATTATATAAATTTTAAGGACATTTGATTACCATTCATATATAAGAGCCTGTTGTTTTTCCACTGTTAAATAAAATTGCTAGCATACTGTACACGTTTACTTTATAATGCATCACTGTCAATCACTTAGACGTTGTGTCATGCTGTCCTGTTAATACACTTCATTGTTCTTCATAGGCATTTGGAGTTTTGCTTAAGAGAAAGGAATGTGAAACTGTCCATTTTCTTATTTTAAATGCCTTTAAATTAACATGTACTTACTGTAATAAAATGGAATTGGGCACAGGGGCCTATTCAAATTATAATGATAGTATAATATTCATGCCAGTAAGGTGCTACAGGCTATTAAAAGAAAATTTCACACCCAGTAAACTTTAGGGTAATAGACCTGCCACTGAATTGTGACTATAAAGAGCACTTTCAGAACTGGAATGTTAGTATAAACATAATTTATTATTAATTGTATTTATTTATACATATACTGGTTCTGTAGTGTGAACCACACAGTTCACTTCCCCTGTTGTAAATTTCTCTCATTTTCAGCTTAATATATTTTTTCATTAATGGCTGAATAAAATCTGTGTTTTCTGAGGACCATTGCTATCAATTTGGCAAAATTGTTCTGATGAAATCTTCAAAAAAGTTGCCTGAAAAATATATTGCAATTAGCATGATAGGCATTTGGCTGTTTTGTTGATGAATGTTACAGGAAAACAATTAGAAATGCTTCTGCTGTTAGTTGTCTCAAAAATTGGTATTCCTTGTTTCACTGACTTGTTTGAATATAACTTAAGGTCTGAATCTTTTGTGATACTGATCACTCTCCATTTTCATTGACCTCGGTGGGAACAGTCAGCACCTCATAGGCAATGACCTGTACATAGTCTAGTGGTGACGGGAGGGAGGGAGAGAGAGAGAGAGAGAGTGTGTGTGTGTGTGTGTAGGCTGAGGTGGATGGTAAGGAAATGGACTTGTTTCAAGTTTCTCCTCATCTTCCTTGTTGGAGAAATACTGTATAAAAGTACCTTATCAGATTCATATCATCTTACCAGAAAGTGTTCTCTGCTAAAATAATGTATTTTCAAAGGTGACGGGCAAATTGGAAAAACATAGAGCTACAATTTAAAGGCTTGTTAATTGAGATACTGAAAATGTCTTTTATGCAGTGTAAGATACACTTGTTTATTTTTACGAAAGAATCTCAAAAGAGTTTGTAGGTTGTTTTTTAAAAATCTTATAAGCAACAGCACACTGTAATTCATGTTCTGCCTGTGGGGTGTGTGGGTGGGGTGTGTGTGGGTGTGTGTAGGACCATTTGTTAGATACTGTTTTGTTGCTACAGCAGCCTAGAGGAACTTCAAAGGCTAAATTAATGAACAGATGGCTTTAACACACTTTCCTGACAGTGTGCACTCCTCAGCGTTTAAGTTGCCACAACACACCCTGAGGTGACACAAGCGTTACATATTGATCTTTTGGTGAAAGATACTTTGCTTTTTCTGTTCTACAATGTAGGATGTAGCTTAATTATTCCTAAAAGGGTTAGACTCTTGTGAAATATTTGCAACTGAAACTTTTGTCTAAAAATAATGTGGAGTTTGTACATTTGCACTGTGGATTTACACTGCTTGTGCTCAGTCTTAAGGTGCATTTCTTTATATTTCCTACTTTAGGAAATGGATTTATTAACTCTCGAGCTTCACCAAGCCTGCTAGGAACTACTGGTGGTGGGAATGGATTAGGCAAAGTTATGCCTACAAAGTCTCCGCCTCCACCCGGAGGAGGTAATCTTGGAATGAACAATCGCAAACCAGACCTTCGTGTTGTCATCCCACCTTCCAGCAAGGGCATGATGCCTCCATTGGTAAGTTGGGCCATTCATTCTATAGTATACAATATACAGTATGCCCAAGGGGTGCAAAAGGAGTGCTGCTGAAAGGGAAACTATGGCATCTCAGGCATTATGGAGATGGCACCTTAGAAACACCCCTGTAGTAGGAGACTTGACTGATAAAAGAACACGACTCAAGTGCAGGTTGCCATCTTGGACAGTATTCGCAAAAAAAGAGGGAGAAGATATTCTTACTTTCATTGGATTAATAAATACAGAATAATGATCTGACCTACATTGGGTTAATTAGGTTGCTATATTGGAGACTTTGGTTTGGTTTCTTGTCCTGATTGCAATCTTCCTCCGTTGCTAGGACTGAGGGTTTTAGTGGTTTGGTTTTTAGGGGGTGAGGGAAGAGTTTATTGTACCACTCAGCAATGGCAACTTTTGCTGATTACTGAGCTGTGTCGAGGGGCCTCGATGTAGAGTTCTGTCCGGTTCTCCCAGGTTGCAGTGTTGGTGAGTTGTGACATGTGGCTCAGAAAAAATGATGTGGGAGGAACCTTCATTTGGTTTAGCGTGTTAGTACAATAGCCATTCACTCCCCATATTTGGAGTTAAAATCTTGAATGAGGACACAAGAATGAATGGTGGTCTCATCGTTTGTGCAGCTCACAAAGCCACTATGCCTTTCAGCACATCAGCAATGTTTGTTCAACCTACCTCTAGATATAGCAGAGGGTACTGAGGTTGGCACGGCTCTCTCTGGAAGTCTTATCCAGCTTCTACTTCAACCTTGTGTGGCTGAAGTCACTGATATCAGTCTCTATATTTTATGTGCAAACTCATAATAATTTAAGTACCGTATATACTCGTTCATAAGCCGAATATTTTTGGTAAAAAAGTGACGCATCAAAGAGCGGGGGTCGGCTTATAAACTGGTCTACACCAAAATTTGATGGTTTTAAACTCTATGGAATCATTTAATTGAATATCTAATACAGGTATCGGCAACCTTTGTCACACGGCCCGCCAGGGTAAGCACCCTGGCAGGCCGGTCCGGTTTGTTTACCTGCCTCGTCCGCAGGTACGGCCGATCGCGGCACCACTGGCCACAGTTCCCCGCTGCAGGCCAATGGGGGTAGTGGGAAGCGGTGGCCAGCACATCCCTCAGCCTGCGCTGCTTCCCGCCGCCCCCATTGGCCTGGAGCGGCGAACCGTGGCCACTGGGTGCCGCGATCGGCCGTACCTGCGGACGTGGCAGGTAAACAAACCAGCCCGGCCTGCCAGGGTGCTTACCCTGGCGAGCCACGTGCCAAAGGTTGCCAATCCCTGATCTAATACATTGTAGTTTTGTTTACCTGGAGCGTCTGCAGGCATGAAGCCCCTCAGCTCCTTGTAGCCGTGGTTCGCCGTTCCCAGCCAATGGGAGATGCGGGAAGTGCGCACCACTTCCCGCAGCTCCCATTAGCTGGGAACGGTGAACCGCGGCCACAGGGAGCTGAGGGGCTTCATGCCTGCAGACGACCCAGGTAAACAAAACGTCCTGACCCGCCAGCGGCCTACCTGACAGACCGGGAGCCAAAGTTTTCCAACCCCTGAAATATAGGGTCAGCTTATGAAAGGGTCATTCAGTTTTTGCTATTTTTACCTATCCATTTTGGGGTTGGCTTATAAACGAACGTGCTAATGAACGAGTATATACGGTACATATATTCAGTTTATGAATCCTCCCCATATGGAAGTAGCCAAAAGGAGCACAGGATGTAAACAGTATAAGCATTCTTTATACAATATTTACTTATTTATGTTTAAGATTCCACAAGTGTTTACTTTTGCTATTGATGGTAGAGCTAAATCACGCAAAATCAATGTAAGTAGCCAGAGTCCTAATTAAAGAAGTTTTTTAACACCTTTATTAAAATGTTTGAGGTTTTTCTAAAAATGCACAAATTACAGAGCACATTCATAAAGAAATATGTTGCTAAATCTTAATGTGAAACTTGTGCTTTAAATTATTTTGAAAAATGAATACAGGGGGAAATATTTTAAAAAGCAGTTTTAATGTTCTCTCCTTAAATTCTCATTCTCTCTCTCTCTCTCTCTCTCTGTCTGGTGGAGAAGGGAGAGAAGTAAAGAGTAGAGATGCCTAGATGTCATGGTGATTGGTGCACTAAAAATACGTGCCTATGCAGTTGACTTCCATCTGAGCAGTTCAACCATAATAGAACCGATGTGCACCTGTGTCCATATATGATGTCTGTGAATACTTGTGCCCTTGCTCTTGCTAGTTCAGCCAATGCTAATTTTCAGAGCATCTGTAAACAACCTTTTGTAGTTGTGAACACAACTTTTGCCACAGTATTTATTCCTGCATTAAAACACTTTTTTTATTAATTGACCCAAAGTGTATATAGTAAGTATATAATCACGTACTTTGTAACAGTGTTTACATAATAGCACGATAAATTCAAAATATTAACAAACCAATAAATATTGGTAGTTACAGTTACATGACTATTTTATTTTATTTTTGAAAGCAATGCTTTTCTTAGTAACTGTATTATCCCTCTTGTTTGCTGAATACAGTCGGAGGAGGATGAATTGGAGTTGGTGAGTTTGGGTTCCTGCTTGATGAGTGAAGAAAGCTTAAGTCATACTACGTGGTCTCAGTTATACCAATGTTCCCTTTGTGGCAGAGAAATGTACTTGTTTTATCCAAATAAAAAACCCCACAAAAATTGCAAAGTGCAAATACAGCCAAAGTCTAGCATTCTCCATTTATAAATTTATGTTTTTATGAAACCGTTTTTCTTAGAGGGAACATTGGAACAGAGCCTTACTCAGTAACTGTCCATGCACACAGGGTACTTGTTCTGATGGGGTCGAGTGTTAAATGCCTTTTATAGTCCCCAAAATTATTGAAATATTTTTAGAAAATTACTTCACTCCTGAAGTTCCTCAAATTGTAACACACGCTGTGTGTTATTTCTCCTCCTTTCACGGAGATTACATCATTGCTGGTGAGGTCACCTTTTTACAGAGTTGGATATATTTCATGCTTTACGAGATGATCAAACCACAAAGGAGGGTTCCCTGTTTACCACAAGGAATATGGAATTG
>NW_020681981.1:0-7096 GCF_002925995.2 Terrapene triunguis
AGATTGTAAGTAAGTTAAATATATGGATAATGTAGGGAAAGAAAAATCTTCCTAGTTACATGTATAAAGCATCAATAAATACCTCTTGAGCACTTCTATCACATAAGCTAAGATGCCATTTATAAATTACTTGGACATATTGAGTATGGAACATTAACATTTTTAAACTAAGAGCATTTACAATGTGAACTGAAGGAACGTCTAGCTAATAAAACATTCATTCATTTGCAGATTTTTTTTACACCGTAGATAAAGCACTAATGAATGTTATAGGAGAAAAAACTGTCCCAGCTAATGAGAGATCAAATCTAATTGCAGGGTGTCCTGGAAGCATACTCTGTGGGTTGAGCGGCTGGAGAACTCTGGGACTACAGCTTAATTAAATGGCATTTTGAAGATGTCAGGATGGGTGCATCTTGTGTGTATGGAATTAAAATAATGAAGTTAATTTATGAAGTGAGTACTGGCTGAGTGCAGATAAGAAATCAATTTTTCGCAATAGAAAATATCAATTATTGTATCAAGGGGACTGTGCAGTAGGGATGGGCAAATGCCTACTGAATACTAAATTATTTGGAAATATTTGGATTCAGAGTTTGATAAAACTACAATGGAAAGATACAGGGTTAAAGTGACCTTATTATGGGCACTGATGCAGGTAGGGAGAGGAGAGAAGCACAGTCACACACAGCTTGCTGGGTTCAAAAAAGAAAGTCAGCCCTGAAAGTGTGTGCCCGAAATTGCAAAGCCAGTTTATTATTAGTCTTGCTGCTGCTGTAATTATGCCAACAGTGCATTTGGGGCTGTACAAGACACAAAAATAACAACTGTCCCTGCCTTGAAGTGCTTACAATGCAAAAGAGAGACAAGGGACCAAGCTGAACTGAGAGGTGAGTTAAAAACAAGCTAAGTTTAGCTATTCTGGTCTAACACACGGATGTGTGGGATGAAGTGGAAATGGCATGCGATTTGGGTTAGCATTTGATGGCCTGCAGTTTTGGCTGACCTCCAAATCTTCACATGCCCTAACCTTAGGCCTAGACAACACTTAAAAGGTTTGCGGTGCAGCTATACCTGTATAGCTATTCCAGCAAAAACCCCAGTGCAGATAGACCTTATATCTGCAAAAAAATGTTTCTGCAGTAAAGCTTATTCCAGTTCAGTGAGCAAAATAAACAATACTAGCAAAGGTTCTTTTATGTCCATGTAAATGCATCTACATTAGGGTTTTAGCTGGTATAGAAATGTTGCCCAAAACATACCCCTTACCCAACATTACTATACTGGCAACAATTTCTAGCATAGACCTGGCCTTAGATTCAAGCGGCACAAAATGATTTGCATGTAGAGATTCAAGCTTCAGGGTACACAAAAAGGGGTGTGTGGATTTTTAAAGGCAGCTTTTTAGAGCAGGCACCATCACCACCATATAGGCTAACAAGGGTGCAGATTGGTCGAGCTGTGTTTTCAATGTTACCCTACCCACCCCCAAACCCTAAGATAAAGATGGAGAGCCTGGCTTTCCCTTTGTGTACTCAGGCCTATGCTTGAGGCAGGCATGGATGTGTGAAGTGAAAAATCTATAGAAATGGCTGGAAATGGTGTGGGAGTTTTGTTCTCCATTGTGTGTATCAAAGTCAGTTTGGGGATGGTCTGGTACTGCTGCAAATTAGCAAAGAGATGTCTATTTGCAAAATTTAAATAATTACAGAAGCTCAAATGCAACTATATATAAATGAATGACAAAGTCCACACCCAGCCACAGACTTAACAGAACACCTTCTGAACACCAAAATATCTTCTAGCCCATCATCCCATGTTGGCATGAACAGCTTCCCACGTAGCCAGGACCCAGATTTCTGATTGACCATCAGCTTCCACCTCTTTCTAAGCACTATCTAGAAACATAGCTGTGTATCCCCAGATCCTCCTAAGTAACAAAACCTCCCAGCTGCACTTTGGACTTGTCTCCCCTATCCATGAGGTTCACTGACATCAGTCCAATCAAGAAGCTTAGCCTGCCAGGTACCAGAAATGTTTCCTTGCACTCCCCCATTGAGTTGAGAACATTATACATCAGCCCACCAACTTCCTAAATGCTATTAGGTTCTAGACAGAGGGAGGAAAGTTGTATTCAATTCTCATGAATATTGACCACAAAACAGAACACACATGAAGTGTGACCAGCAACTTTTTAAGATACAGCAATTGCAAATACATATTTCCTCCCTCCCCCCAATAATGCAGCAGCTAAGCCAGCTGCTGTGCACTTGGACAATGTGGAGGAGAGGAAGATGATAAATAGTCTCTGCCATCCCAGATGCTGTGATAGCAATTGTCCTTTAAATATGGGACAGGAAACAAAATCAGCAACAAAAACGTTTAGCTCCTTTTTCTCTGACAGACAGGAGGAATCTTGAACCCAACCTTGCTGCCTAAACAGCATCTGGGGACACAGAAGGCTCACCAGTCCCCTTGAGTTGAAAGCTGAAGCTCAGTTTAAAGCTTTTTAAACTTGTCCCAGGAAATAGTGTCGTAATGGCCCTGGTTCTGTAGCCACTGAACTGAGGAAACTTTGCAGTTTACTTCAGTGGGTGCAAGATCAGGCCCAATTCTGGGGAAAGCCAAGAAGACCCATGACTGCCATAAAAGGGACGTGCCTGCACGACATCGCAGACAGTAAAGCTAAGAGCCATTCATTACTATTATTAGACACTCCTATTAACTACATTCAGTGATGTAAACAGATTAAAGGCATGGTTAGAGCATAACGTTGTAAAGGCAACACAACTAACATTTCCTGTTCATCATTGCCTTTCCATTTGTATGTGACTGTAAGCAACACCTTGTTTATGTTCAATGACTCGTTCACTGTTTCTTTTCCTTCCTTGGCCTATGACTCTCAAATAGGAACATAGGACCTGCCAATAATAAGGGTCACAATAAGCAAAAGGGGCCAAAATATGCCCTCATGTAAGTAGGTGCCACTCCAGGTCGAAATCTTTCCCAGAAACAGAATTACAAAAGGCAGTCTGAATTTGCACAATAACTTTGAGCATGTATTTTCTTTTGTGTGTTTGTAATTTCAATGCTAGTGAAAACTGGCAGAATGACAGCCCTGAATGTCTTTATCCCAGAACAGGAACAACACAAGCAGCAGCAGAAAGCAAAAGCTTCCCATGAGACCCACCAATGCACCTCAAAGTTCCACTGGAGGGACCATTACAAGAAATAGTTTATATTCAATCCTTGGCTTCTCTACTGAGGATGCTAACAAGGAGCCATTTAGTGACAGTGTAATGCCTTTTCTCACTTGGAACTGGACTGAGATCCTGTAACATACCTAGGACAGACTTTATATAGCTTGTATTGTCCAGCACAGGGCTGGGCAGTACAAGACGTACATTTCTGGGGAAACGTCTGGGACTAGGATTGTGCTGGGGTCACCCGGCAGTATAATTCAGTCTGGTAAGAGACTAGGTGTGACTGGCAGGTTATAGGTACACACACACTAAGATGGGAGTGACTTACATGCCGAAGGGTGTTTGTGAGCAGTCCTGACAGGAGGCTACAGCAGCAAAGCAGTGTAAAGTGCATCCCAGGTTAGAGGGCAGAGGTGGCACAGTTACTCACTAGTCTAGATTGTACCCTGGGTATGTCACAGATCCCCAAACACATCCCAATCTCAGGGGATGCTGTCGCAGGGTATCAGGCTGCAGAGGATAAAGGGGAGAGGAACTTGCTTCCTTTCGGAGACTGCGGCCCCTCACCTTCTGGGCATTGAGGCCTAGTGGCCAGAGTCTCTGGAGCCGGGGGTAGCTCAGGAGGCAGGGAGGGGGTAGCTGGGGCTGTGTGGGGGCAGGGGGATAGCTCAGGGTGCAGGGAGAGAGGTAGACAGGCACTGTGTGCAGGCAGTGGGTAGTTAGGGGCTGTGTGTGGGCAGAGGGGGTAGCTCAGGGGGCAGTTGGGGGGGTAGCTCAGGGTTTATGCTTATAAACCCTGTTTGCGGTGTTCCCCCAAATTAATGCAGAGTTACTTCCCTCCTTTTATTATTATTATTTTTTTTTTTTGCTACATTCAGAGTCTGTGCTAGTGAGAGGGGGAAGTATTGCCTCTTAGAGGCACCCAGGTGGTGGTGTGTAATTATCCCATGTCACTGGGTGGGGGCTTGAGACGGTTTTGTGTTGTATTGTTGAAAAGAAACCCCTAGATACTGAACCCGGCCCTTGTTGCTGCCAACTCTGACTGGCAGAAGGGTTACACATATTATGTATATTCAGTAAACAGTTATTTGGACCCTAGTGAGCTGGCATGGTTCCTTCATGTGATGGTAGTTGTGTAAACAGCAAAAGCTACAACACATGAGAAGTTGTTTTGTTATTTTTAAAGTACAGATTCCAGAGTATCACTGAAGGATCCTACCAGCCACAAGGACTTCGGGTTTCCAAAGGAAAAGGTCACATACCTAAAATTCTGCACATGACACACAGATCTCTTCCTAAATTCTAAACAATTAATTAGATCCTTGAAGTTCTTGGGGTGTTCAATCTCCATTACTACTGACTGCCCACCCACCCTTCTGTCCTAGCCTACAGTTTCCATGGAATTTAAAGTCACAGCATGCTGATTTCTGTAGACTTGCAGCAATAGTTTGTCAATCGGTTTTCCATTGTTACATGGTTTCTATGCCCTAGACGTCACCTTGTGCCAATGTCAAACCTCTTTCCTATCTATTTGGAATTAGTGCAATAATACAATGATGTTAAAATGTAAATTTAAATTTCCACTTTCTGTTTAAGAGCCAATAAGTTTTTAATCACAAGACACAGGATAAGAAGGAACTCATGAGGAAGGCTATTTTTATGGTTGAAGTGCTGGATTGGGATTGAGGACATCTGGGTTGTGTTCCTGGCTCTGCTGCAGACCTTGAATATGACTGTGAACAAGTCATTTCACACCCCTCTGAATTTCACCATCTGAAAATTGGGCACAATTCTGACCCCTCTCACACTGATGGCGGAAAGCTTAATTCATTAACTCACTAAAACGCCGGACACGTCAGACAGGCATTTTACAAACACTTCTTGCCCACGTGCTTTAGTACCTGCCAATACTAAAGATTCTTGGTGCAGTGCAGACCAAAGATCACCAGCTGTACTGAACTATAGTGCTTTAATGATAACAAATCCACTAGAAACTATAGTTGGATAATTTACCCCTTGCCCTTCAAATTACCGTTTTGCTACAAAAAAGAAAAAGAGAAAAAAACCTACCAACAAAAAACCCCTAAGCAAATTCCACAACATGTAATTTATCACTTCATGAGACTTAAATCTGTGCCTTCGTAGCAGCGAGGTCAATGTGTTAATCAGCTCTGCCACCTTGCTCCAGCGTTGCAATGGTTTACAGGCATGCTACTGAATCCCACCTAGATTCCATTTGCTAACACCTTCCGTTAATTGCCAAAAAAGCTGCAGTTCAAAAGCCATGTTCATTCAGTAACTTCAGGCCCCCAGAGCCCAGGATAAATCACCTAAGCATCCTGGTTTGATGAGAGCCGCCAGCTCATTAAACATACTGAAGATGTGTGGTGCGCAGCACTTTCTAACCTGCTTAGTTTGTTTTAAAACCAACAAACAAGGAAGAAAGGGAAAAAATAACCCACCAGGCCAGCCTCAAGAAAATGCTTTTAATCCTTGACTAGTGGAGCCCTCGGTGATTGTTACAAATGAAACCCCAATGGTTTTTCTGGAGGAAAAAAAAACCCCATCACCTGCTTCTGGATAAATTCTAACCCTGGCAGAAGAGCTAGCACAAGGTCAATATAACAAGTGAGTCTCACTTAAATCCCTATTGGTAAATGGGACTTAAGTGGTGCCCAGACCCTGTGCTAATTCCCCTGACTGGGCCAAATTTCACCCTCTGGGCACTCTGGTGGGACAACTTGGGGTGTCGTCCTACTCTCTATGGGCACATCTACACTGCAAAAAAACAACCACCACAAACCAACCCCACGGCAGTGAGTCTTCACTGCTGGCCTACAGACTCGGGCTTGTGGGGCTCATGCTACAGGGTTAAAAACAGCAGAGTAAATGTTCCCGCTCAGGCTCTGAGACCAACCCCCTCCCCAGGTTTCAGTGCCTGAGCACAAACCTGCTAATTTTAGCCCCGCAGTGGGAGCATGAGTCTTTATTTATTTATTTTTGGCAGGGCAGACATACCCTAACAACTCATAGGCTGGACAATGTCCTGCCTTCAAATGCTTCTTCAAAACCCACTTGTTGCACCTGGCTTTCTACTGCTGACCTCCAATCCTGTGCTATCTGCTCCTGTCATCTCGTCCCACTTCATTCTCAGCTCAAAAGACATTAGAGCTTGTAAGATCCATTTCTAATACGAGATAAAAGAAGTAAAGATAATGAGGGTTAACACTCATCCCTCCCCTTGCTGGCCCCTCCCACACGTAATCTTCATTCTGTTTGTCTCGCGTTGGTTGTGCTCTCATAGGGCTGTGATTCTCTCTCTCTGTAAAGAGCCCTGCAAAGTTATGATGCTATATATTGAATAATAAATAACATGAACAGCAAAATCTATTCCTAGGAGCTGCTACTGAGTAATCATTAATTATAGCAACAATCTGAGGAACCACCAAAAGAAAGTAACCTTTCTTGATATACCATTGGCTCTTTCAGAGTGACACTACAAATCTGTATTTGAGACTGATTCATTGGGTCTCATTCTCCTCTCTCTTACACCAGTGTAAATCAGAAATAACTCGCTCAACTGATGAAAATGGAGTTACAGCTGCATAAAACTGATGTGAGAGGAGAATCAGGTCCAGCGTTTCCACTATAGACCTGAGCTGGGGGTGTAACATCCCGGGCATTCGAAATTGCAACTGACAGACACACATGGTATATAATTAGATCACTGATCTTTAAAGTGAAATAACAGCCTTTGGTTTCAGTGGTAGCCGTGTTTGTCTGTATCAGCAAAAAAAACAACCACCACCACCAAAGAGTCCTTGTGGCACCTTAGAGACTAACACATTTATTTGGGCATAAGCTTTCGTGGGCTAGAACCCACTTCATCAGAT
>NW_020681982.1:0-8431 GCF_002925995.2 Terrapene triunguis
GAAAGAGCAGATGAGACGAGGTGTCCACCCACTCTGTTTATTTGCAAACCATGTAAATGAGACTTAAATAAGCCTTGATGAGAACTACAATAGTGCATGGATAGGGAGGAGTCAGGCAGGACCCCTGGGAAACAGACTCTGCAGTCAAAGAGGGCGTGGGTGGGGTCAGAGATGGAGCAGGGGGCACAGATGGTTGTGGCCTGCTGACTGGCTACCTGCGGGAATGGGATGAGCTGCCTTGCTTGAGAAGAAGAGGAAGGTCTCAGGAGTGGGAGGAAGGCACATCTGTGAAATGTGTGTGTGGGGGTTCTGTCTAGGACAATCTCTCTTAGGGCTGGGCGGGGAGGGAGGGAAGCTTTGGTGGGCGGGAGGTATGAAGTGTATCTGGATTCAGGCCCCCTGCTACGTCTTTGTGTTGTATTCCATTCCAGAGCCAGCTGCCCTTGCAATGCTTCCTGGACCAGCGGCACAGCTGGATGGCAGGAGCTACTCCACACCAGTGTGTGCCCATTTGTGTGTACCCCTGTCTGGGTGTGCTACATGGGCATGCCTGTGTGTCTGGGGGAGTGTGGCTCTGGCTGCGTGTGTGTCTGGGGGGTGCATGGCCTAAGTTATTGCATGGAGTCAATGTTCCGAGGCCCGAATAGTATACATGGGCCTTTGGTCCACGAATGAACCCTTTCTAGTAGTCATTAAATAAATAACTCTAATGCTGGAACCAAGCTTCTGTGCAGCATCAGCTGGAGTCTCCTCTCTCGCTGCAGTATAGAAATGAAGCCACCTTCCCTGCAGCAGAATGATCTGCCAAAGGACCAGGCTGCACTGAGGCCAGTCTTAGACGGGCTTTGTAGTGCCAGTGCAAAGGTTTCAGTCCCTTACTGTGCCATGTTTGATCTGTTCTTGCCATCCTCTGTTCTGGGGATGGCTGCCAGCAGTAGGGGCAGCTGCTTTGCTGCCTTGGGGGAACGTCTTTTGGTCTGTAAGGCAGGGCTGGATTAGGAAGCCCCATGGGAAGCTCTGGCAGTGGGCTGGATACCTGTGTCTTCAGGAGCTGTGAAGCAATAGCTTGCCAGGGTGTGAAGGAAAACCCTTTTCATTGTGCTGTAACCTTGTGCTCATATCTGCGCAGGAGCATGCGCCCATGTGTGCGCAGAGGAGTGCCAGGGTGGGTTAGTTTTCAAGTGCATGTGTGTATGTTCTTGTGTACATGTATGTCCATGTGCCATGTACACGTATGTCCATGTGTACGTGACATTAGGCGTGTTTGCATGGGAGTGCAGGTATGTTGTGCACATAGCTGCATGAATGCTTGTACGTGTCAGTGCACGCGTGTCCTTGTGCACATGGATGTGTGTGTCCTGCAGGACCCTGCCTAGTGCAATGCTGGCTGTGCATGTAAAGATATGCTGGACTGCGTGCCCTCTAGTGACGTCTCCGTGCTCTCACTAGTTGTTTGGCTTGTCCTGAAAGTCCTGGTTTTAAAGTCATTATCAAAGGAGACGGAGCCATCACAGCAGCTCCTTGCGGCACATGGCCAGAAGGTCTCACTGGGAGGAAGGTCTTTGCTCCGTCCCTCCGACTAGACGGGCAGTGACGGTGTCTTGTCCAGCAGGAACAGCTTGGGCTGAGCCGAGATCCACAGGTCCTCTTCACCCTTCTTCTTCCTTTTTTTGTTCCTCTCTGCTGGGACCTGCCCGTTGCTGCTGCTGCCATTGCTGCTGCCTTTGCCCTGCCGTCTACAGAAGCAGCAGTGACAGCAGATGACGAGGACGACGAGGAGGACGAGGAAGGGCAGCCCCAACAGCACGGCCAGGCAGACAGTGTTGAAGATGCCCTCCTGGTGCTTGGTGTGAATGAGATTCCAGAGGGAGTCGAAGAAGGAGCTGACCCGCTCCATGGCAGTTGGCTGGCTGGACACCTGTTCTCCCCACCTGTGGCTGGTGCAGTCCCCTTGCTGGGCATTCAGCCCTGAGGGAAGGCAAATGGAACCCAGCAGCAGCTCTGGCCAGTGCCTGTGAAGACAGAGGAAACAACAGGAAATCAGGAGGCTGCCCTGAAATCCACGTTTGATCAACAAAGCTTGAACGCTCCCCATGGGGCCTGCCAGCCCGGTGAGCGCTCAGCCAGCTTCAGAGATGAGTTTGCAGTTCCCAAAAGGGCAATGGTTCGGGATGCTTGGTCTGTGGGCTGAATCACACAGACCTTCCGCCCAGCAATGCTGAAGAGCCTCCAGCAAACCTGCTGTGGTCCAGGTTCCCAAAGAATTCCCCACTGGCTGCAGCAACAGTGTAAACCCAACACTGTAGCTGTCTTCCTAAAACTACCGAGTTCCCCGAAGGGCTTGAGTTCTGAGGGGGCTGGCTTACACTGCCTAGGCTGTTCTCACTGCTTCTGCTGAATGACAGGACTTTGGCAGAGTAAGCCCATGGATCCCCTCCTCCTATAGACTGAAAGTGCTTTTTGCACCATATTCCCATACCCCTTCTGGGCCAGGGCAAATGGGACCAGAGTGAGGCATCAAACTCCTGCCTCTGGCATGGCAGCATAGGGTCTGAGGCGCAGGTGGACTTATTGCTTTGAATACAATAAGCACTAGAGACACTATGTTTGTATATGAGAATTTCCGGAGTTTGGGGAGTGTTTGGGCCTGGGCTTTTGTTATGGACTCAGCTCTAAGAAGCTGAATTAATAAGAATATCTAATAAGTTCAAACTACTTTGAACAACATTTTTCACCCCAGTTTTCCTTGTCACAGAGCTCTGTGCTTCTGGGTTCCCCTGGAGACCAGAAGCAGTGAAACACATGAGAGAGGCTGGTCTCATGAGGTTTCCCTCCTGGAGAGGATAAGATAGTTATCCAAATGTGTGAGTGCTTTATCTGGACTGACTCTTGAGACCTTTTGAGGCTTGCTCATTCCTACCTTGACTACTGGGCTGTACGTCTGTATGGGTCACTGCCCCCTAAGAAAAGGGGTAGCATGTGTCCGCGGCTGGAAAAACAAACTGAAATGGTGGAGTGATGGTAGACAATGCAGATGGGGAGGGACGCTTTCAAACTGATTCTTCACTTGCTTTTACAATGATCTCTTGCAAAGGAAATTTAGTGCAGGGTGACAGTTCTAGTCTATTCAGGTTCCTATGCTGCCCTCAACACGGTAGTGTCTGAGCACCTTCCAGTCATGTTTGTTATGTGTGGGTCATTCTCTTTCTCCTCCTTTCCCCAGCAGAGAACTGTGTTTGTTTGGGTAGGTTTATTTTAAGTACATGCAGCTCTGCGTTGAGGCTGGAGAAGGCAGGTCGAGGAAGTGTGCCTTGCACTTGGGGTAGAAGTTGGTGAGGCTTTAGCTGGGAGTCTCTAGTCTTTCCACAATGCCTCAACCCTGGTTAGGCACGACAGCTGCTTCTGGTGAGCTTTGAGTGCAGCCTACACAGTGCACTTGGCAGTTCACCTCTGGGCTGAGACTGTGATGGTGGCTTCCGTAATGAGGACCAGAAAGTGGGCTGAACCCTCCAGCGTACAGACTACCACACAGGGTACGTCTGTGCTGCAGTCCAAGGTGTGATTGCAGGTTGGGTAGAAAGGTGGCTAAAAACAGCAGCATAGAAGTGGTGGCACAGGCTAGCAATGTAAGCACACACCCAGGGTTCCAGCGGGCTTGCACAGCATCTATACTGCTATTTTTTTAGCCATTCTAGCGCGGGTAAACCTAGCATGGGTTTGCCTCCCTGAGCTGCAGTCACCGCTCGGATTGCAGTGTACACACACCTACAGCATATAGATAGTAACATTGCTCAGCCTGTGCAGACCAGCGCTAGATTTCAACTTCTGACTCTGAAGTTAAAGGCTCTGTAGCCCACTGCTCATCCCCCGAGCCACCCACTCCCTGCGGCCCTCGGTTTTATTTTTTAACCGAGTGTTTCTCGCAGTCGAGGTTTCTTGTACAGTGGATAATGGTTCGCCTCCCACACGTTTCAACAAAGGTTCACATAACAATGGCATTCCCCTAGCTGTGCACGTAACCAGCAGAGCACTGCATTCTTGGCAGCGGCCCAGACCACTTTTCCCCCTTGTCAGCGTGCTGCATTGCTCCTGCCTCTCCTGGTCCAACTCTTACCGTTAGTCATTACCCTCATGTTTCATATGGGCAATGGCCAAGTTGTCAATGACTCCACAAGACCTGCTTTCAAGTGATTCCACAGGGGTTGTGTCTTCACCCTGATTAGTCCCCGAGGTCCCAGCAGTTAAGCTGGACTAATTTTTTTGGGGTGCATTTATTATTCACTGAAAAATGCATTTTCTGGGGAACCGAAACGCTTAACAAATTTGAGCTGAATTAAGCGAATAGCTTTGGCTGAAAAAACACCTGAAATTTTTTGGGGGGGAAATGTTAAAACACTTGGTTTCAACTTTTTTTTTTTTTTTTTTAATGAAGCGTTTCAACATTTTGTTCTGAAAATGTACGTTCAAATCAACATTTGAATAGTTTCATTTGATCCGAACAAAATGTTGGTTTTTCGTTTCGGTGAGAGAAACCAAAAAAATTCAATTTCGGTTCAAAACTAACCGAATTTTTGTGTGTGGATTTTCTGGTTTGGCCACTGTTACGGGGCAGAGTGGCCCCGCACTGGTACAGCAGGGGTTAACCCTTCCTTCCTAGCAGAGTAAGCCACGCCCCGGAAGCTCTGCTGGGCATGCTCCAACTGGAGAACAGATATAAAAGCCTGCAGATCAGCTCAGTCTGGGCTGACCGCCGGAGGAGAAGGACGCACGCCGCTAGCTCCTGCAGAGGGAGGGCCTGCGAGCCAGGATCCGGGAGTCAGTCAACCTGAGGCACTACCTGAGACCCCGATGGAGGACGTCCCAGGGGAGGAACAGACCGGAGGACCCCCGCCACAGACGAACTGGTATACACGGTAGGAAGTGACCCAGGGGAACTCTAGAGACAAACAGTGCTAGCGCTACATTGACACTCGGCGTGTTGCGGGCGGATCCCTGCCAAGTGAGGGGCAAGGAGCGCTTGCCACTATCAGGGCCCTGGGTCGGGGCTCGGTGGAGAGGGTGGGCCCGAGCCCCCTACCCCCTCACCCCCGAACCGTGAGGGATCTTATATGGACTCTGGCCGCTAGGCCGCGCTACCCTGCTCGTAAGGGGGTTTATATAGACTCCGACCGCTAGGTTGCGCTACCACGCCAGATGGGGTGATAGTAGGGAGAAAGGCCAACAGGCCGTCACTGACCACCTGCAGAGAGGCGGGTGTTCGGACTTGAGAGTGGTGAGGCGCCGGCCCCCGTCCTACCCCTGCCACAAAGAGGCCTTGCATACACGGTTCGCCACAGCCACCAAACCAAAAAATCATCTATTTCAGTGGCTCTCAACCTTTCCAGACTACTGTATCCCTTCCTGGAGTCTGATTTGTCTTGTGTACCCCCAAGTTACACCTCATTTAAAAACTATTTGCTGACAAAATCAGACATAAAAATAGAAAAGTGTCACAGCACACTATTACTGAAAAGTTGCTTACTTTCTCATTTTTACCATATAATTATAAAATATATCAAATGGAATATAACTATTGTACTTACATTTCAGTGTATAGTAAATAGAGCAGTATAAACAAGTCATATGAAATTTAACTTTGTACTGACTTCACTATGGCTTTTTATGTAGCTTGTTGTAAAACTAGGCAAATATCTAGATGAATTGATGTATCCCCTGGAAGACCTCTGCGTCCCCCATGGGGACATAGACCAGTGGTTCTCAATCAGGGGTACATTTGTGTGTGTGGTAGGGTAAATATGGTCCCATCCCCCAATGTGCCTAGGTAATTGTGGGGTTTATTTTATTTTTTATTACCCCTTGTCCCACTGCTAGTTTAGTGCTGTCCTACTTGGTCTAACTTGGCAAGTAGCCAGCTCTATGGAAGGCTGCTCAGACTAGAGCTGACAGACAGCAGCTGGGCTCCTGGTGGGCTTGGATGGGGTACAAAGCCTTTAATCACCAGGTCACTGGTTCAGGTCTAGATTGGTGGTGACTGAACATTGCTACTGACTGATGCCAGTTTGACTGTCTGAGGGAGGGTAGTAACATCTACCCAGGAGCGCCGCCAGCTTTTCTGACGCCCTAGGCGGCGGAAGGTCCTGCCCCGAAATGCCGCCCCCCACAGAGGCGGCGGAAGGTCCCGCCACCGAAATACCGCCGTGGTTGCCGCCCCCCAAATTGTAGTGCCTTAGGCAACCGCCTAGGTCGCCTAATGGGTTGCGCCAGCCCTGCATCTACCCAGCCACGGTGGTTAGGTGTCTGGGTCACAGCTCCTATAACTGGCTGTGGTGGGCAGGCTCAGCAGAGAGGTCAGGAGATGAGCTGTAGACTCAATTCTTTTCCCAATTCAAAGTGATCCCAGCAGGTCATGGCCTGAGGTGCACGTGGCCTGATCTAACGCCCACTGAAATCAGTGGGAGTCTTTCTATGGACCTCAGTGGGCATTGGAGTGTGTCTGGAGGTAGGTAGGTGGGAGAAGCATGCCCTTGCGGCTACATTGATATTCCTGGACACTTAGGTCCTCTGTTAGAGAGGCACCTTTCACCCAGGGCTCAAGTCACTTAACAAAGAGTGGCAGAAAATGCGGTGGGGTGAGTGTGTCTCTTTGACCCAGGGCAGAGTGATAGATGATGCAGCCGCCGTGACTCATCTAGCAATTGTTGCAAGAAGTGGGTGGGGTTGTGGAGGAGAAAGAGCAGCATTTTTGTGGCCTCGTGTAAGGTTTCCTTCCCTGGGGGAAAGGGCGAGGTGCTGCTGACCTGCAGATTCCCTCAGGAAAGCTTACCTTTTCCTGGGGCAAGGTCAGAGGGCTGGCTCCGCCTCTTGGGTTCACACTCGGCCTGCCCAGAGACCTAACAAAGCCCTTTGAGGGGCTGCATAAGGTAATGCCCTTATGGCAGTGTTTCTCAAACTGGGGGTCCCGACCCAAAAGGGGATCACAAGACTATTGTGGAAAGGGGGAGCGCAAGGCAGCATCTGGTGGCAAGACACCCAGCTCCAGCAGCAGTGCAGAAGTAAGGGTAGCATGGTATGGGGGAGGGTCGTCACAGCTTGAAATATTTTTTTAAAGAGGGTCCCAGCAAAAAAAGTTTGAGAACCCCTGCCTTATGGGTTTGAGCTGTCTGAAAGAGCAGTGCCTCAGGAGGCTTTGATTCCCCACAGAGGTGACCAGGTTACGGATGATGCTGGGATTGTGGTCAGATAGCTGCTAGGAGAACCGGCAGGTGACTTACCGGCTAATAAATCGAATCTCATGCTTACCTAGTGTTTTCCACTCAAGGATTACAAAGTGCTTTGAGATCTCTGGCTGAAGAGCTGCTATATGAGCTAAGTATTGTTATTTATTAAAGGGCTTGGCCTGTATTAACAACTCAAGTCCCACAGCCTCTCTGGGAGGCAGGGTGAGTATTGGAATACCTGTTTTACAGAGAGAGGAAACTGAGGCAGAGAGGGGACGGTCCATATCTTTCAACCATGGATGCCTTAAACACACCCACACTTAACTTCAGAGGTTTCAGTGGGGGTTGTACTTGCTCTCCTCCTCTGACAATCAGACCTGGCTCTCACACACTGTGTGGCAGAGACAGAATCCAGTTATCTGGACTCCACTTGTGTTCTACAACTACTAAACTATGGAAGATGTCTGCTGTGGTGTGTTTGTTTTGGGGATCACCAGGGACTCTAGTTTATTAAAGGACCCATGTTTGTATTGCTGTTGTCCCGTTGTGGGTGGCATTTATTGCTGTCTTACACTTTCTGTATCTCTCACAAGCAAAGATACCCAAGGTTTTACCCTCTTGCTCGTGTCTGTGGTGCTGGCTAGTACATCTGGCCAGTGGGCCAGTACATCTGGTTAGTGGATGGATGCTGCTACTTGCCTAGGGCTCTGGATTTGCAGTCACATCCTCTGTTTTCATGAACAGCAAAACCTGGTCTCTCTTTTTCTAAACAGTAACTCAACATGTATGTTCTCCATTCATAGTCTTTCACTGACCTGCCTGGCTACAGGGAGGAAGTGACACCCTTGTGGAAGGTGTTAATCTGTCACAGAGCATCTTTGTCTGCCTAAAATAGGGCTGTTCACTGCAGCTTGGGCCATGTGTGCACTGGCCAGTCCCTTGCTACCCTCCGCCTGCAGTGACACCCTACTCTAGGGTTACCATTCGTCCGGATTCTGCCGGACATGTCCGGCTTTTTTGAGTTAAAAATAGCGTCCGGGGGGAATCTGTAAATGTCCGGAGTTCCCCCCAATGCAGAGCGCGCGCGGCTGACAGGGCAGCCGGCCGGATCATGCCTCGCACGGGGCTTTGACAGCCAGAGCCCCTTCTCCACTTCCCCCTCCTCTCCCCTGCAACTTGAGACCACTCCCCTCCTCTCTCTCCCTCCCTCCCCC
>NW_020681983.1:0-527 GCF_002925995.2 Terrapene triunguis
ACTCTCCTCCAAAAGAACAGGATGGAAACAGTAATGAACAGGAACAATATTTTATTATGAACCACTCATTAAACGTGGGGGCTGAAACTTGGACGGGGGCTTGTGTGAGGTGGGTAGGAAAGGACTTTTCAAATTTTGGGGAATGAGAGCATTCTAGTGCTAGAGCAGTCTGCAGGGGTGGAGTGAAAGTTTTAACGGCCCTTGCCGCCCCTCCTTCTTTGGACTTTGGGTGAGGGGGGTGTGGGACTTGGTGGCGGGGGAGGGCGGTTAGAGAGAGACTGCAGCGGGGCTCTCTCCTCCTGCCTCCAGTCCTGCAGAACATCCACAAGGCGGCGGAGCGTGTCCGTTTGCTCCCTCATTAGTCCAAGCAGCGTTTGAGTCGCCTGCTGGTCCTCCTGTCGCCACCTCTCCTCCCGTTCCATGTTTGCCCGGTGCATTTGGGACAAGTTCTCCCTCCACTGTGTCTGCTGGGCTGCCTGGGCTCGGGAGCATCCCATTAGTTCAGCAAACATGTCTTCCCGTGTCCT
>NW_020681983.1:627-2932 GCF_002925995.2 Terrapene triunguis
TGGTAATTGGACAGGACAGTCACCTTTAGCAGGGTACAGAGGCGGGGTCAGGTCCAGCATCAGGACACATACACAGTGCGGTCACTGGTTACCCTGGTCAGTCTTGGAGGTGGTTTTCATGTTCTGGGGGGGGGGGTTGCTCTGTGACTTTGTGGCGGGGGAGGGCAGTTACAGATCTTATGCAGCGGTCCTTATCCTGGCTCACAGATCCACGCAGCAGGGGATCTGTAACCCTACTCCCCCTGCCAGAAAGTCACATAGCCGACACATACACACAGTCCCCCCCAGGAGTGCTGGCAGGCTCCATTGAAATAACCAGTGCACCAGTGCGGAGCCTGTCATTCCAGGAGTTTAGAAGCATCATTTGCATCAGAACACTAAACCCGCCCCCCGCCACAGTCTGCGTCCCCGGTTTAAAACAGTCCCGCGAAAACAGCAATACAGACAACGGTGTTCATTAACAAAATAGAACTGATTTTATTTTTTGGGAAGGGGAAGGGGGTGAAGGGGGTATGTAACTGGAGAGGATAGTCAAAATGAACTGGGTAAAGAAACGGGGGGCAGGTTCAGCTTTTCTGTACACAAACTGAAAAGTCACAGGTTGCCCTGCTCACTCAGGAACCTAGCTTTCAAAGCCTCCTGGATGCACAGGGCGTCCCGCTGGGATCTTCTAATCGCCCGGCTGTCTGGCTGGGCGTAATCGGCAGCCAGGCTACTTGCCTCAACCTCCCACCCCGCCATAAAGGTCTCCCCCTTGCTCTCACAGAGATTGTGGAGCACACAGCAAGCTGCTATAACGATGGGGATATTGGTTTCGCTGAGATCACAGCGAGTCAGTAAGCTTCTCCATCTCCCTTTGAGACGGCCAAAAGCACACTCCACCACCATTCTGCACTTGCTCAGACGGTAGTTGAACAGTTCTTTTTCTGTGTCCAGGGCGCCAGTATAGGGCTTCATGAGCCAGGGCATTAGCAGGTAGGCTGGGTCCCCGAGGATCACTGTAGGCATCTCCACATCCCCAAGAGTTATTTTGTGGTCTGGGAAGTAAATACCTTCCTGCAGCCGTCTAAACAGACCAGAGTTCCTGAAAACCCGAGCGTCATGAACCTTGCCCGGCCATCCGACGTTGATGTTGGTAAAACGTCCCCTGTGGTCCACCAGTGCTTGCAGCACCATTGAAAAGTACCCCTTTCTGTTGATGTACTGGCTGGCCTGGTGGCCCGGTCCCAGGATAGGGATGTGAGTCCCATCTATAGCCCCACCGCAGTTTGGGAATCCCATCGCAGCGAAGCCATCTATGATGGCCTGCGCGTTTCCCAGGGTCACTACCTTTGACAGCAGTACCTTCACGATTGCCTTGGCTACTTGCAGGACAACAACCCCCACGGTAGATTTGCCCACGCCAAAGTGGTTCGCGACTGACCGGTAGCTGTCCGGCGTTGCAAGCTTCCAGAGGGCTATGGCCACTCGCTTCTGGACAGTCAGGGCTGCTCGCATGCGGGTGTCCTTGCGCTTCAGGGCAGGGGACAGCAACTCACAAAGTTCCAGGAAAGTCCCCTTCCGCATGCGAAAGTTTCGCAGCCACTGGGATTCATCCCAGACCTGAAGCACTATGCGGTCCCACCAGTCCGTGTTTGTTTCCCGGGCCCAGAATCGCCGTTCAACAAAATCCACATGCCCCATTGCAAACGTGATGTCCTCGGCGCTGGGTGTCGTGGTTTCTGACAGGCGTGTGCTACTCTCGGAGTTCAGGTCCTCACTCCGCTGCCGTAGCCTCCTCGCCTGATTTCTCTCTATCTGCCTCTGTGAAAGGTGGATGATGAGCTGCGAGGCATTGACAATGGCCACAACTGCAGCGATGGTCGCAGCGGGCTCCATGATCGCAGTGCTGTGGTGTCCGCGCTGTCACTGATCAAAAAGTGCGCGAACTGATTTCCCGCCGGCGCTTTCAGGGAGGGAGGGAGGGCGGTAGTGACTGACGGATGACGACAGTTACCCAAAAGCACCCTCGCCACATTTTTTTACCCAGAAGGCATTGGCGGATCGACCCAGAATTCCAATGGGCAGCGGGGACTGCGGGAACTGTGGGATAGCTGCCCACAGTGCACTGCTTCCAATGTCGACGCTTTCCCTGGTAGTGTGGACTGACAAAGTCGAATTACTGTCCTTGGTGTGGACACACACATTCGACTTTCTAATATCGATTGCAAATATTCAATTTAACTAAAATCGAACTACTCTCGTAGTGTAGACATACCCTTAGTGTCTCCATAGTTGAGTTCTCTGTAAATGGATTAGATCTACA
>NW_020681984.1:0-8321 GCF_002925995.2 Terrapene triunguis
GGGGGGGGTGCGCGGCCAAAATTGTTTTTGCCTTGGGCGGCAAAAATTCTAGATCCGGCCCTGGAAACAACAATACTGCCAAGGGGAGACAAGAGTTACAGATGGTTGGGAACAGGGCCGGCTCTAGGATTTTGACCGCCCCAAGCAAAATCAATTTTGGCCGCCCTCCCTTCCAGGTTTGAGAGCCTGGGAGGGAGGGCGAGCAACGGCGCGCGAATCAGCTGTTTTGCGCGCCGTGGTGCGCAAGCGGCGGCAGCAGCGGAGGTGAGCTAGGGCAGCCGGGGCACATTTTTAAGGGCGGCATTCTGGCGCCAGCCATGCCGCCCCTAAAAATGTGCCGCCCCAAGCACCAGCTTGTTTTGCTGGTGCCTAGAGCCGGCCCTGGCTGGGAAATTGGACAGGGGAATACATTTTTATGGTTATATTGAGAAGCAGCTTGGCAGATAATAGCTTAGTAGTACTCACTTGCCCAGTTTGGTGGAGTTGATAGGGCAAAGGGATTATATTAACTATGTGGGGCAGCCCCACACCAGTTAGACGTGTAGGTCTGAGGAACACTTTGTAGGAGGTTGTTCAAAGGTGCAGTGCTTGAAATAAATAAAGAGATGGCCTGGAGGCTTTGCCATGGTAAAGTGGACGTGCAGGAAGCATGGAAAACCTTGTAAAAAAACCAAGACTGGTGTGTCCCCAGCAATAGCTGTGTTTGGGGGTTGGGAGGGGCAGGTTCCAGGAGACTCTGGAGCATCCATTGGAGGAGTACCCGTGGGCTCAGAAGGTGCATGTGGAACTGGAAAGAGATTATTGTATAGGGTGGGGGAAATTATGTTGGACCAAGAGTATGTTCAGTGGGGCATGGAGTATCAGTTTTATGCAATGACTGAGGATTTTGCTAATGGTGTAGGCTATGATTGTTTTCCTTTGTCTTTCTCTGTCTTCTGTGTTTCATGGAGGGACATGTTTCTGTGCATTAAGGAGCTGTGTTCATATCCACATTTTGGAAGGACCCCAGAAGCAGAATTTTCAGCATACACAGTGGCCTCTCTATGGAGGGATGAAGCACCTGCTTTGGGATTAACTAAGTACAACTGGTCATGGTTGATTTCTGCTTAGATTGGACTTTGGACACCAAATGGACTGTATTTGGAGAACTGGGCAAATCTTTAGTGTTGAGGTTCTCCTGTCAAGGGAATATCAGACGTTGGAAGGAAGAAGAGGGTTGGGTTGTCTTGCATCAGTATGGTCTCTGTTTTGGCTTTTATATGTTCTGTTTTTGTTGTGTTGTCTCAGCTTTGTTGTTGTTTTGACGGGTGGAGTGTTTAATAAAAGATCTCAGAGGACCAGCGACCCTCTGGTAGATTCCAATAAGCTAGGCAGGAATCCTGTGAAAATTTTCAAGATTTCAATTTTTTCCCCATTTGCGTTAGAGACCTTTTCACAAAAATCTGGAATAGTCAATAGCCTGGTGGATAGGGCACTCACCTGGAATGTAGGAAACTTGGGTTGATCTCCCTAGTCTGCCTAATTTGGAGCAGGACTTTGAATCTGGATCTCCTTCTTCCTGGGTAAGTACTCTAATCTTTGGGCTATGAAGTATGCTAGGCTTGTATGCACTTGCTTGTGCTCTTCCTCTGCCTGCCCCCAACTCTAGATTCCAACATGTTCCACATTTAAGGATCAGACTTGTCCTGTTCTATGCTAGTGTATAACATAGGGAAGAAGGTTCAGCAAATCTTGTTCTCCATCCCCCACCCAAGGCATCTGGTCAGGGTCTCCCCACCCAAGAGTTCTCTAGCAGGTGGGCTCAGCTGATGACCAACCTGAGCACTGTATCGAAAGAGAGTGTGGTCTGTAGGCAAAGTGGCATGTAATATTATGATCCTAAGAGCCCTTCAGTGCCAGCTGGCAAGGGGGTTACAAGAATCTCCTGCTTCTGGTATGTACAAAGAATGTCATTTGAGGTCTTAAATAAAAGCCAGGGTCACACTGGTCATTGCAGTTGTTGTGAAATGTATGTACACATACTGTTTATGGAGTTCTCTATGTGTACTGAAAACATGGTCTTAGAATCTATATCACAGCAGAGGCGGAGAAACACGTTTCCTGTCAGACCTGTCTCTCTGTCAGCTGTAAATTTGCATTGTAAACCAATACAATGAATGCCTATTTACATATGAAATTATTGAAGGAATGTGAAATCAACAGGGCAGCAGCACACAGGAAAACAAGCCACAGGGATTATACTGACTCTGAGTACAGACAATGAGTGGGGGAGGAGCATAAGTAGAAAGCAAGGAAGGTACCCTCTTAGCCTGCACCTAGGAAATAAATGGACAGTGTATTTACATTCATGCAAATAGGATCCCAACCAGCCTTGGCTGCAATGCTACAAAGCACGTTGGGGGTGAGATAAACTTCTTTAGACAGGAGGTTAGCCTGGTATATTAAGTTAATCTCCAGAAAGTGTGTTATGATTTTGTTGTATAGGTAACCCTTTTGCTTCCATTATCCTTACTCACTATCTCTTGAATCTTTGATAATAAATTTATTGTTGTTAAGATATCTCCATTAATTTAATTTATCTCCTAGAACTGGAAGGGACCTTGAAAGGTCATTGAGTCCAGCCCCCTGCCTTCACTAGCAGGACCAAGTACTGATTTTGCCCCAGATCCCTAAGTGGCCCACTCAAGGATTGAGCTCACAACCCTGGGTTTAGCAGGTCAATGCTCAAACCACTGAGCTATCCCTCCCCCAACTGTAAATGCCTCAGTGCTGTGATATTAAGCAAGGTGCTGATCCTGAGTTGAATTATAGTGTAAGAACCCAGCGCTGCACAGCCCAGGGTGGCTGATATTCCCACAGTGCCACCAGGAGGCTATGCAGAGGTAGAGCCAGGGAGCACTGTGGAGAGTAGGTGCCACAGGAAGTGTCACCCACAAGCCCTCTGATTGGCCAAGTGCCCCCACTTAATCTCAGGGGTTAGCCCTGGAAGTTGTCTGGGCAATCACACAGACTTTGGTCTGCTGCAATGCCAGACTTTGCCTTGTCTTACGATCTCCAGTCTCTGACTTCAACCCTGACTCCCGATTCTTGATTCTAACCTCTCTCTGGTCTTTGACCCTGGCTTGACTCTGACTCAGACACTGACTCTGGTCTACAGGACCTGGCCTTGTGATTCCTCCAACTCCTGCCTGGTGACTCTCATCCCTGCTGGACAGACCTCAGCCCAGCTGTGACCGCTAGGCCAGACAGCCTATGCCCCAGTCCCTTACACTCTGGGACTAGCATACACCAATTATTAACCTGCAAGGCAAAGGGAGGGATGGCATAGCTGAGAGGAGATTGTTTGGGTAGCTAACAGGCTGGTGGTGTCAAGGAGCTGACATCCAGTTAAGCAAAAGCAAGTCTCCCTCTCACTGGAGGCAGGGTACCCCAAGAACCATCACAGTTATGACCCCCAGATTGCAGTGCCCTGCTTTCCCTCTGGAATCCCTGTGCCAGAGGATTCACTCAGCTACATTTCTGCTCTCCCTCTCTGGCTGAACTTTAAGGAATTGTGTATACACACTGTAACATATGGTGTATGACAAGAGACTCTCCCCACCCTGTTTTCATTCTGTGTGCAAGCCTGGCCATTGTGTACAATAGTTCAGCCAAGTCCCAGCGTAAACTCTTGTACGGGGGTAGAGGTGGGGAGGGGAGGTGGTCTTTGTTGTGTAACCAGTCTGGCACATGAACTCATCAACTGTGTCTCAGAGACAGCTTGCTAAATCATGTATGGCTGAGAAGCAACAAAATTAGTAACGTTAAAGCTTGGCAGACCAAGTGCTCAGATAACAGAGATGGGCGTGGTGTAAGATCCGGAATAAGACTAATAGGGCCTGAGTTTACCTTCACTTACACTGATGTAAATGTGGAGCAACTCTTCAGAAATCACAGGTGTTACAGCAGTGTAAAACCAGACAGAGAGAGATGAGAATAAGGCCCTAAATATGCATGGTGGCATGTGTTTAAATGTTCCAGTTATTGCTTGATGTTTTCCCTTTGCTGAACATTTTTTTCTTTTTCTTAGCTGTACGAGTGAGATAATTTATTATTTGTACTCTGGTAGCACGTAGGTGCTTTAATCATGGATGAGGCCCCCATTATGCTAGGTGCTATACAAACACAGAACAAAAATATGGTCCCAGACACAAAGAGCTTACAATCTGAGTATAAGACAGGAGACAGCAGATGGACCCAGACAGACTGACAAGTGAGTACAAGGAAATGATGAAACAATACTGGCCAGCATGACAGGCGGCGGTTTCAGTAAATAAATGAGGAAGAGTCAGTGACTGAGGATTATCCCTGGAAATTTGGGGCCAGATTTTTCAAGAGAGCTCACCCCCCAATAGCTCCCATTGTGGGTTTGTAAAAGGCTGCCAGATTTTCATAAATTCTCAGCATCCACCGGAGCAACGGAAGCTACGAGGTGTGTGGCATATTTGAAAACCAGGCCTCTTCATTAGGTGCCTAAATAGAAGTTGGGTTCTTTGAATGTAGCTATACACATACATGCACACACATTTCTACTACCTAACACAGCTCTCATATTTGAGTGGTACACGACTTTTTTTTGGTAAAACATTCCTTAATTCTGCACTCATAGTCAGACCCATCCTGATGTGACTAGATACCTATTAAACGCACATTAATCTCATTTGACATTGTACAGTTCAAAAGCAAGACTAAAAACCCAATGAGTTTTATTGTGGAATAAGAGGTATATTCTCCCCACTGACTATTTTAAAATTGTAATGTTTCCTGAGGACTTTGTCTGTCCCAAGAATCCAGTCAGACAAGTAAGGACAATGCTCCTTTCAGGTGCCACGTGGCAATTCACCTCTGTCCTGAAGATCAGCTTTTGCTACTTCACAGGAACCACATCTGCAATCTGCAAATTACAAGGATGAATTCCAGATTCAGTGCCTTTGTAGGCAGGCTTCTGGGACAAATAGTCATTATCAAGTGGTTGTTATAAATTGGTAATCTGATTCAAAACTTTTTTTGATTATTATATAGCAGAGAGAGGGAGCTCTCCTGAGCATGCGGCTTCTAGACTGCAAGTTGCCTTTATGCAATAGTTGAAGTAGAGTGAAGGACAGTTTTACGGGGGGAAAGCAGGACCAGAGATTATTAATGGGCAGTCTCATTTCAAGCTGTGCTATGGATTTCAAGGTACATGAAATGTGCCATAGCTTGACCTTTCCCCACTCATCCCTCAATCTTGGCACCAATGATTTTTTTAATGATTCATGTTAACTTCCTCTTGGAAGCCATTGCCACCAGTATTGTGTCAGTCAATGGAAATCTTTGACAGATCTTTGATATGGTACCTCATAATGTTGTAGCCTGTCAGGCTCTCCTGCAAAGTAATCTACTCCGATAACTGTCTATGTAAAGTCCAATTACTTATGACAGCGCTTCAGACAAGAACAAAATGTTTAAAGTAGCCAGGCAGGAAAATAATTTGGATTTTGCTAAACTGTTTCTTGCATCTTTTAAGATGAGGCAAAGAAAAGGTTTTGATTGAGAGATGGAATTGAACATCTTAATGCTCCACAAAGCTGAAGTGATGGTGGAAATCAGAGGTCCCATCTTTCATTTTTTCTTTGGAAGTTGCCAGTTATTTTTTATTTAAAAAAATTCTGTAGTTTGCTGGAGATGTAGACTCCTGGAATATGAATTAACCTTACAGTCAGTGTTTATCACTCTGAATATGGTTTAACTGCTCTTGCCTCTAGCTGTGTAAATATTTTGTCTGATGCCATTTGCTTGAACTGTGATAACAATGGTGTGTTAAAGGTTTGGATTCTTTCTCTGTTTTGTCTTCTAGTGGCCATATTCTGGCAAAGGGGTGCAAATCAGTTTTATTGGACAGCTCTGTGGCTCAGAAATTGAGGTCATTTGTTACAACTCCAATAGTTATTAGAATGTAGTATATGACTCATTTTTAGCATTCTCCCATTGGCAAGCCCTGTTGTTGAAGCCCCTTACTTTATGGTATATCAGGAGGAAAAAAGAACCAGGGTCCAACACTGGGTTTTGAAGTACCTTTGCTGCATGTGGGAAAGGCTTTTCTCCGTCCAGATATGTGCAAAATGTATCAAGGATGTGCTAGGGGGGAGTATAGGAGCTGTCGTTGTGACCAACCCCTGTGCAGCCTCATGTGCACCTTAACTATACCTGACTTTCAGAGGGGTGAGTGCTCAACACTTTCTGAAAATCAGGCCCTTTTAGGGCATTCTCAAGTTGGGCACCCTAAATCACGGCCTACATTGGAAAAGGTAGGCCAATGATGATGGGATGGACCTGGCCTAGTCCATTGAAGCCAATGGCAAAATAGGAATAGGATTGAATTTTGTGGGAAGAGGGAGATATGTGAAAATGTTCAACATTTGCATGCTAAAAACATTATCATTGTTTTTAGGGATCTGTTCTCAATCGTGGAAAAGACAGTGGAAAATAAACCAACTCTCCAGGTCACATGGTGGGGTCCAATCCAGACCAATGAGTCACTTGTGTCACTTGTCCTGTAACTGAGTGCCTTAAAATGTTCTGCTGCTGTAGCTCCCTGTCTGGGCACTAACAGCCTGCATACAATCACGTACTGGGTGTCTGTGTGATAAGCAGCCCTGGTTCAGCAACTCTGACTCCAGCAGCTGGCTTGTTATACCACAGCCACACTCTGGTCTCCACCAGCCTTCGTTACTACTAGCCAAGTGACACCAACACAACCCTACTCCGGAACTTCTGCGAAACAGTCCACCCTGAAATATCCAGCCCTCTCCTGAGCATCCAGGAGAGAAGTATTAAGCTCTGAGGCACTGTAGCACAGTGGGCACTCACCGCCACAGCGCCTCCTGCCGGTCAGTCTGGGAATTAGCTCATCCAGCCTCAGAGTGCCTCCTGCTGGTCAGTATCTTCCTACAGGTACCTGCACTCCACCACTTGTAGAATGTCAGGCCCCTGTCCCTCCGCCCCCTCAGCTCCCATTGTCCGCAGTTCCTGGTGCCCCTTACCTTGGGGTGCTGCCCCACAGCAGTGCCCACACACTCTGGGTCTCCCCTCCCCAGGAAACCCCAATCCCCCAAGCCCACCTTACCTCAGTGACCCTCTGCCAGTCCTCATCTAGCCCCCTTCCCTCCAGGGCAAACTGCAGTCTGAAGTGGTCACTCATCACCAGCAAGGGGGTTTGGACCTGCTGTCTTTCCAGCCGCAGCTGCCTCCCTGCAGCCCTAGTACCCCCCCTGGCTTTAGCAAGGCCTCAGCCTAGGGACTCACCAGGCCAGAGCTCCCCAGCTCTGCCTGCCTTTCCCCAGCCCTGCTCTGCCTCAGGTACCCTACTTACTTTCACAGGCAGCCTAGTCCTCGCTGCTTCTCAACTGGAGCAAGAGTCCTCTCACAGTCTATCAGGGTCAGCTGTGCCCTATTTGGGTGTCACCACACCTGTGGCTGTTTACCCAACCAGCTTCTCCTGGCTGCTTTTATCGCCTTCCTAACTTGAGCGGGGTGACCGCCCTGCTACAGGCTCCTTTAAAGTAGGGTGACCAGATCACCCAAGTCAAATATCGGGACGGGGGGGTGGGGCGTGGCAAAACAAACAAACAAAACAAAACACACCCTTCCTCCACAAGCGCTGGAGGGAGGCCCGGGAGACACAGGGGAAGCGCGGGGCCAGGGTGAGTGAGAGTCTGGCCTGGCCCCGAGCAGGCAGGACTCAGTCGGGCGGTAGGGAGAGTAGGGGGGCGGCCCGTGGGGCCAGGCGGCGGCTGTTCTCCCCCCCTGGGCAGCAGGACTCGGGAGCAGCCGCTGCTGCAGCTCCCACTGCCACGGGGGGAGGAAGCGGCCGATGGCCAAGCTCGGCGGCTGCTGCTGTGGCTCTGGCGCCCGGGCCCGAACCCCCCGAGCCTGGGCCTGTTGCGGGGACCCAGCAGCGTGCACGCTGCGCCCAGCCCCTGGCCAGTCACGTCTGGGCTGCTGCCCAGCTGGTGCTATCCCGCGGCGGCCCCGGAGTGGGGGCAGCAGGCCCCAGCCCCCCCGTCCCGCTCGGGTCCCGCAGGGGAACGAACGAGGCTGGGCTGCCAATGCCTCCGCCCCGGGACCGCCGCGGGATTGCACCAGCTGGGCATTGCACCGCTCCTCCTCCACTGCCAGCCAGCGTGCCGGGACGAGCGGAGCCGTTCCTGAGCAAGCTCACATAGACATTAGGTGAAGGCCAACAACAAGGGGGCCAGGGGGTCGGAGAAGGGGCAGGGAGGTTCTGGAGGGGGCAGTCAGGG
>NW_020681984.1:8421-9146 GCF_002925995.2 Terrapene triunguis
CCCCCCCGTCCCGCTCGGGTCCCGCAGGGGAACGAACGAGGCTGGGCTGCCAATGCCTCCGCCCCGGGACCGCCGCGGGATTGCACCAGCTGGGCAGCAGCCCAGACGCGACTGGCCAGGGGCTGGGCGCAGCGTGCGCGCTGCTGGGTCCCCGCAACAGGCCCAGGCGCCAGAGCCCCGCTGCCCAGGGGGGGAGAACAGCCGCCGCCTGGCCCCGCGGGCCGCCCCCCTACTCTCCCTACCGCCCGACTGAGTCCTGCCTGCACTGGGGCCAGGCCGGACTCTCACTCACCCCGGCCCCGCGCTTCCCCTGCGTCTCCGGGGCCTCCCTCCAGCGCTTGTGGAGGGAGGAGGAATGGTGAGCCTGGGGAAGAGGCCGGGATTCGGGGAGGGAGCCAATGGGGGGAGGAGGGAGCGGAGTCGGGGGGGGGGGCACGAGCACTTCCGGGCTCCAGAGCATTTCCTTGTTTGTCCAGTGTCCCGACCGCACATCAGTTGGGACGCGGGACAAACAAGGAAATATCGGGACGTCTGGTCACCCTACTTTAAAGAGACAAAAGAATGGCAGATAGAGTTAATAATCAATTCAAACACAGTAGTAGGTTAATTTAGGGTTACCATTCGTCCGGATTCCCCCGGACATGTCCGGATTTTCGAGCTAAAAATAGCGTCCGGGGGGAATTTATAAATGTCCGGACTTTCCCCCCCCCCCCCCCCCCCCCCCC
>NW_020681984.1:9246-9515 GCF_002925995.2 Terrapene triunguis
TTTCCCCCCCCCCCCCCCCGCAGAGCGCGCGCAGCTAACAGGGCAGCCGGACGGAGCCACTTACATGAGGCTCCGACAGCCAGAGAGCTCCCTGCAGCAGAGCTCCCTCCCTCCCTCCCTGCATTTGCAGATCGCCTCCGGCAGTCTGGAGCTCCTCCCCCGCTCCTCCTCCACTGCCAGCCAGCGTGCCGGGACGAGCGGAGCCGTTCCTGAGCAAGCTCACATAGACATTAGGTGAAGGCCAACAACAAGGGGGCCAGGGGGTCGGA
>NW_020681985.1:0-209 GCF_002925995.2 Terrapene triunguis
GGGGCGGGTTCCTCCTTCCGCCGCGCTGTGGTGGGAACAGAGAGAGGCGGGTGAAGGGTGAGGCCAGGGTGGGGGGGAGGCTCACCGGATCATTGGAAAGCCGGATTATTCCCAACACATCCATCCTTCTATCATTCCATCCATTCCCCGATACAGCCCTCCATCCCCATTCATCCATTCATCCATCCTTCTACACATCCATCTATCAT
>NW_020681985.1:219-2481 GCF_002925995.2 Terrapene triunguis
CGGATACAGCCCTCTATCCCCATTCATCCATTCATCCATCCTTCTACCCATCCATCCATTATTCCATCTGTTCCCCAATACAGGCCTCCATCCATCCACACACACCCCTCTATCCATCCATCTACACACCCGCTCTATCCATCCATCCATTCACACCCCTACTTTCATCTGTTGAATGATCAGTAGCCAGGGTCATAGACACCTGAGGCTTGGAAGTGTCTTGCTGGGATGGTCCCGGAGCATTGACCAATGTCCCCACCACACTGCAAAGCAAACCAGGCTACAAGGGGAAGGAGCCGGCGCTCCAGGCGCAGCCGCTGACCTGTGGTGGCGTCGGTGGAGACGGGGCCGAGGCGCTTGCGCCCGGAGATGCCGTAGAGGTTGAACTTGTATCTGTGGGAGGGGCCCAGGTTGGTGACTGTGACCATGCGGGATCCCCCATCCATGGGCAGCTCCTGGGGTTTGCCCTCCGCGTCCTTGTACTGGAGGAGGAAGGAGTCGAAGTCCCCGGCCTGGACAGTCCAGGAGAGCAGGATGGAGTTGTGGGTGACGTTGGAGGCCGAGAGCTGCCCCAGGCTGGGCTGGGCGGTGGGTACCTCCTCTGTCGGCACCGCAGCTGGAACAGAGAGGGGGGTTAAGGGCGCAGATCACTGTCTGGCATAAAAGGAAACAATTGGAGGGAAGAGAAAGCAGAAGAGTGGAGAAAAAAATAAAGACTCAAAAGCGACCAAAAGAAAAAATGAATGAGGAAGGGGGGGAACGTATGAGGAAACGAAAGAGAGAAAAGGGGGAAGCAGCAAAGGAAGAAAGAGGAAGGAAAGTAGAGGAAAGAATCCGAGGGAAGTGGGGAGACAGAGAGAGAGAGAGAGATCAGGAAGGGAAGGGGAGAATGAAAGCATGAGAGGGAGGAAACAGAAGAATGATGGGTAAGGAACATTGAATAAACAGCGTAGAGGAAGGAAAGGAGAGAACTGGATGGAGCAGATGGACAGAGAGTGAAAGCGGAGGAGAAAAGATATGAGGAGTAGATTGGGCATGGAAAGGGGAGAGAAGGGGAGGATCCCTAGGTTCAGAGATGATAGACAGAGAGGGAAAGAAGGGGGAGGCAGAACGAAAGGCACAAACCAGCCGGAAGGTAGAAGCAGGACAGTGAAGGAGATAAAAGAAGGACATTGGATGGACGTAAGTAGAAGGGGGAAGGAAGAGCCAGTTGCGTGAGATTGAGAGACGCTGATGGCAGAAAGAGAGAGAAGGTGGAAGGAGACGGCACATGGAAGGAGAAGGAGGACGCAGCCCGGGACCCTGGGGACAGGTTGGAGGCCGGGTGGGTCAGCACAGACAGACACACAGTGCACGCCCATGCTGTGGGCTGTAGTGATGAGCAAGGGCACAAGAGGCACCGGAAAGAGACGTGAAGGTCGAGGAGCCAGAGCGGCCGAGGAGACCCAGGCATCTGGGTGCAGCCGCTGACCTGTGACGGCGTCGGTGGAGACGGGACCGAGGCGCTTGCGGCCGGAGACGCCGTAGAGGTTGAACTTGTATCTGTGGGAGGGGGCCAGGTCATGGAGGTGGAGTGAGCGCAGGGCACCATCCACAGGCAGCGCCCGGGAGTTGCCCTCTGCGTCCCGGTACTGGAGGATGAAGGAGTCGAATGTCCCCCCCTCCACAGTCCAGGAGAGGTCAATGGAGTCGTGGGCTGCGTTGGCCGCCGAGAGCTCACCCAGACGGAGCTGCATCCCAACTGCCTCCTCCGACAATGCCACGGCTGGAAGAGAGATTGGAGGGTGAGGGGCATGAGTCCAATGAGGGACAATGAACCAGAGAGAGCAGGGGCAGGGCATGCCGGGGGCTTCTCCCCATTTCCCAGGGACCTGCAGGGAGTGAAAAGTTAAGTGGGGAAGTCACAAGGCAGCAAAAAGGAGAAATGGAACCTGGAGAGGGGGCCTGGGTGACCCTGAGTGTATCCTGAATGGGAGAGATGGATAGATGGATGGAGATGTGGGTACATGATGGAGATGGATGGATGCTGTGGATGGATGGATGGATGGATGCTGGGGACGGATGGAGGTGTGGGTACATGTTGGAGATGGATGGATGCTGTGGGTGGATGGATGGCTGGATGGCTGGATGGATGCTGGGGATGGATGGATGGATGCTGTGGATGGATGGATGCTGGGGACGGATGGAGGTGTGGGTACATGTTGGAGATGGATGGATGCTGTTGATGGATGGATGGATGGATGGATGGATGGATGGATGGAT
>NW_020681985.1:2491-3167 GCF_002925995.2 Terrapene triunguis
CGGAGGGGGCGCGGTGCCAAGGCTGATCTTGGCCAGCCCGGCTGCGGGGCGGGCGGCTCCTAACAGGGGGTCTCTGTGCCCTGGGACGCGACGTCCCGGGCAAGGGGGCACCAGCTCCCATATAGATCTGGGGGGAACTCCCCCGCCTTGGCCTTGGGTCAGGAGAGGATTAGGCAGCACAAAGGCCCTTCAGCTCGGTGCCCAGCGCTGCCCCACATTGGGGGGGGAGGCAAGGACGGCCCCCACCCACACCCCACCTCAGGGATGGATGCCCAGGGATGTGGGGAGCAGCCACAGAGGGGGATTGTGGGTAGGACGGCTGGGGCAGCCCAGGGCATTGTGGGTAGGGTGGCTGGGGCGGCCCAGGGCACTGTGGGTAGGGGGGGCCGGGGCAGCCCAGGGCACTGTGGGTATGGTGGCTGGGGCAGCCCAGGGCATTGTGGGTAGGGTGGCCGGGGCAGCCCAGGGCATTGTGGGTAGGGTGGCCAGGGCGGCCCAGGGCACTGTGGGTAGGGGGGGCCGGGGCGGCCCAGGGCACTGTGGGTAGGGTGGCCGGGGCGGCCCAGGGCACTGTGGGTAGGGTGGCCGGGGCAGCCCAGGGCACTGTGGGTAGGGTGGCCGGGGCGGCGCAGGGCACTGTGGGTAGGGTGGCCGGGGCGGCCCAGGGCACTGTGGG
>NW_020681986.1:0-10508 GCF_002925995.2 Terrapene triunguis
TTATGCCCAAATAAATCTGTTAGTCTTTAAGGTGCCACCAGACTCCTCGTTGTTTTTGTGGATACAGACTAACACGGCTACCCCCGGACATTTAAAAAAACAGATTTTTGTTTTCAAACCAGCTCCAGCGCCTGGCTGCCCTCCCATCGCAAGTGACCAGCGTGCACAGACTACACTCCCCTGTAATTGCTAGCTGAATACCGGTAACCGATTGCCATCTCACTGATAGTGACAGTCTTTGGCTACTGCTCATTACCATCGACCGCTGTCAATCACCATCTCAGTGCTCTGATTGCTATTCATTAGCTACCCTTTCTTACCGTTAATTGCCCATCTTCATCTGTTTACCATCTCACCGCTCTGCTAATTACCATTTTGGGTGCTGTTTTATTGAGACTGGTTGCGCTTTCACCCCCACTTTTAACCACTCCCCCCCCACACACTCTTTTTGCTGCTTTATGATTATTTTTATTAATGTAGCAACCAGAGACCCCAGCCGAGCTCAGGACCCCATTGTGCTTGGCGCTGCATGTGCAATGGTGGCAGATGCTCTCTGTCAATCGAGATAACGGGCGGGCTGCTAGCCCCAGGGAAGTGAGGCACAGAGAAATGAAGTACATTGCTGAGGGTCACACAGGGGTCCGGAGCAGAGCCAGGAATTGAACCCAGCTCCCCTAGAATCTTAATCTAGGACCTTAACTGCAAGACTGTCCTTTGTCTGCCTGTGGCCTGCTCTCTCATTCCCTCATAGCCATAGCAATCCTGGGATTCAAACCAGCCTGGCTGAGAGCAGCAGCTGGCCCAGTTAGGGTTACCTGGACACCAGGCCTAGGGCATCCAAACCAGCAGACAGTCTGTGAACTGGAAGGGGACCAGCTTAGGCCAAGTAGTTGTGTCTTGTTTAACTTGCCCATTTAAACAATGAACCATTTAATAAAATGGCTGCTCGATGCACCTAGTGTGCTCCAGATCGAGTTTTCAACCAGAGGGACTCTGCGTGCCTTTGGCAGTCCGGCCCTATGTTGTCCCAGCCCTATAGTGTGGTGATAGGGAACCGACTGAGCCAGAAGGAGAGAAGCAGCCATACACTGAATGCAGCACTGGCCCCATCACATCCATCCCCCTTTCATTCCCCCCACACCCACATGACGGGGCCTCTCCCCGGGAAATTATTGAAGCACTAAACCTTCTTCCCACCCAGACGGTCTCTGTTCAGCATGTTAGGAAGGGCACATTCTCTGTCTGTACGCACTGTGATGTTAGCAGGCCTTAAAGCCAATTGCAGTGTTGCCAACCCTCATGATTTTGGTATGAGTCTCATGATCATTATTGTTTTCCTTAAAGCCCCAGCTCCTGGAGTCAAGTGGAGCTCTGATGATTTCAGCCTTCATTCTTAAAGAAAAAGTAAGTTTCTAGTCCTCGTGGCTTTGAAGAAAGCTTCAGAATGTGACCCTAGTGGACCCTAAAGGCTCAGAAAGCAGAAGGCAAATAAAAGGAACCCCAAACCCAGTATTTTTACATAATCTTGTGATTTGAAAGCCAATCACATGATTTTTGGTGAGCCTGACTCAGGATTTTTGAACGTTTGGGGCTGGCAATGCTGCACACGGGACACCAGTGGTGCAAGGGGCCCTGCTAAGCTGGGGAGATGTGGGGCAGGGGGCTCTGCTGAGCTGAGGGAGATGTGGGGCAGGGGGCCCTGCTAACCTGTGGAGATGTGGGGCAGGGGGCCCTGCTAATCTGGGAAGATGTGGGGCAGGGTTAGGAGAAGTGCCTGGGAGCCAAGAGGGTTGTGCATCCTTCACAAGTCTGCCCCATCCATTTTCTGTGCAGACCCCTGGCTGCGGGAACTGCCTGGAAACCAGAGGCTGTGTTAGAGCTGAGATCTCAGACTAAGGGTACGTCTGCACATTGAGCGGGAGCAAGGCCTGATTAACCTTTTGTGGACCCAGTGCCAAACATATTTGTTGGCAATGGAGCAGGGTTCAGGGAGGTCAGTCCCTGGAGCGAGGGGCCGGCCAGGGGCAATGGGGCATGGCATGGCGGGGACGGCTCTGCTCTGCCCAGTCCAGTGCAAGGGCACTGCTTACAAACTGGTAGTCATCAGACGCACACTGGCCTGCCCAGCTCTGTGCTTCCAGCATGCCCCTTCCCCACGGGGGTGGGCCCATGCTGTGCACACCACTACCCCTGCCCAGCACCCCCCACAGCCTCCCAACGGCCCAGCACCCCACACAGAACCCCCACACCCAAGCGCCACAACACATACAGATCTCCCCCATCCCCTTCCCCACAGCCCCACCACCACAAGTACACACCACCACACAGATCTCCCCCACCGCCCAGCGCCCTCCCAACAGACCCCCCCACTGCCTAGCATCGCACAACACACAAACCTCCCCCACTTCCCAGAGCCCCCACACAGCCCAGCATCTCCCCACAGACCCCTCCAGAGACCCATTCCCCCCACCCTGCCCCCCGGCCACACTCACTGGCCCTACTGATCATCAGTTGGCAAGAGCAAACGAACAAATGCCCAATTTACCAAAAAAGTCAGGTTCACTCCCCTAGCAGGGCACAGAGGAACGTTGGGGAGGGGCAGCGATATGAGGTGCCAGGGAGTGGGGCTTGGGGGGGGTCAGCACCAACCCCAGGCAGCGCGGCGCTCCGGGAGGTGGAGGGGGAAGGGTCAGCCCCGGGCAGTGGCGTGGGGGGGGGGTCAGCAGCTGCGCGCAGAGCTTGAGGGTGGGGTCAGCAGCAGAGCTCGCGGGGGGGTCAGCCCCAACCCCAGACAGAATGGAGCTGGGGGGGAGGGAACAGCAGCTCCAGCTGGGCGGTGCAGAGCTCCGGCTCTCAGCCCCAGCCCGGGCTGTGGGCCACATGGGGCACGGAGCTGCGGGGCGTCAGCCCTGGGTGGTGGTGGCTCTGGCGAGCCCTTTGGGTAGGGAGGTGGCTTGGACGAGCCCCTGGCCATCCTGTCAGGATGTTAGGTCACTTTACCTGGAGGGGCCCAGCCAACCTCCCCCCCACCATTGGTCCCCGCACTGGCCGAGACTGGCCGGGCTTCTCCACCGATCCCAGGCGGCTCGGCTCCGGGGTCAGAGGCGGTGGTGGGCAGCAGAGATCGCTGGGAGACAGAGCTGCAGTGGGGTCTGGACAGGGCACAGAGAGGAGTCCTCAACCAGCCTGCGAGCCAACAGGAGCGAGCAGTGGGCGGGGGTCAGGAGCGGAGAGGAGCCGGCAGGCGGCCTGTGAGCCAACAGGTGTGAGCAGTGGGGAGGGGTCAGAGAGGAGCCAGCGGGCTGGTGGGGCTGGGCTGGGGCCCCTTTGGAGCCCGGGTAAGCCTGGTACTGAGCGGGAGGTGCAAATTCCAGTGCCAGGAGACATACCTGCACAGGCTCTGGTCGAACTGGAGCACAAAAAGTAGCACATGGCCATGGCAGCACTAATGGTGGGAGGGCCGAGCCGAGCCAACCTGAGTACGATCCCCTCAGAGACACTAGCTCCATACCCAGAGGCTAGCAGATCCCGCCCCTCATGCTGCCATGGCCAGATCTATTTCTATCTGTCAGCGCTTGCGCGGTACGTCTGCTCCAGCTGGAATTCCCTCTCCTGCTCGACGTGTCAACGTACTCGGAGAGGGGTCAGACCTGCAGCTGCCGTGTTTAGTGGGGCTCTGGTTCCTCCCAAGTTTTTGACTGGGCTCCTTTCCAGAAGTCGGCCCAGAATGCCCTTCTCTTGCTGGCCACGGAGCCTGTCCTGTCATGTGTAAGCAGAGTCAGAATGAGCTCTACCCTGACATCTGATGGTGAGCTGTGGCAAGCAGTCCCCCGCCTAGCATGATGGGACTGCTTGCCCAAGTGGTCACTTTGGCTGCTGTGGGATCCCCAGTCTCTTTGTTATTGGGGCAGGAGTAATAAAGTGTTGTTATCCTGGTTATGTGAATCAAGGACAGTAGAACTGTACTTGGCATTTTATGACGGAGGGACTCGCCCTCAACTAAGTAGCACTTGCTAGGCAAGGGACATGGGTTCCAAAGCCCAGTGACTTGAGAGAGGCTGGGGACAGATATGTGTGCCTTGTGCTGCTTTTGAGGGCCCCAAACACCACTTTGATATCTCTTACCACTATGTAATAACAGAGCTAATTTTGACTCCATTAGGAGTCTAGTTACATGCTGCAAAGCTGAAATCTTTGGTACCTGGGTCTAAGCATTAGACCTACTTTGGACTAGGTGTTCTGAGTGCACCAGCACTGAGGTTCCCCTACTAACAGCTGAAATCACTGAGAGCTGTGTTGAGGAGGGTGGAGCTGAAGACATAGTGGCGAGCGGCTAACAGGACGGCTAGTGGAGAGGCACGGCTAGCAGGGCAGCTAGCAGAGAGGAGCCGCCAGCAGGACGGCTGGTGGAGAGGCGCGGCTGGCGGTGAAGACTGCAGCAGAACCCCATGGAGAGGCATGGCAAGCGGCCATCAACCCGAGCAGCAGAGCATGTAAGATGCCTCCCCTCATATCTCCCCCACTTCCACCCAGGCTGGGAGGTAAACTCTGCAGAGGAACTTCAGAACTCTGGGGGCTGCACTGACCAAAGACAGAAACTGTGGGAGGTGCGACTTTTGGGTTGCTGGATTCAAGAACCACTCTGGGGCTGCACTGACCAAGGACAGAAACTGTGGGTGGGGTGACTGTTGGGTTGCTGGACTTAAGACCCTGAGGGGAAAAGGACACTGACAAACTTACTTGGGGGTGGGTCTTTTGCTCATGGTTTGTGTTATGAATCCTGTTTGTGGTGTTCCCCCAACATAATGCTGCATTGTTTCCCTCCTTTATTAAAAGGCTTTTGCTACACTCAGACTCTGTGCTTGCGAGAGGGGAAGTATTGCCTCTTAGAGGGGTCGGGGAGGGGGTATGTAATTGTCCCAGGTCACTGGGTGGGGGCTCGAGCCGGTTTTGCGTTGTGTTATTGAAACAGAACCCCTAGATACTGAACCCGGCCCTTGTTGCTGCCACCTCTGACGGGCAGAAGGGTTTCATAGGAAAGAGTCAGTGTGCTTCCCTCTGGAGGATGCCCCCGCAACAGCTGCTCAGCCACAGGCAATTCCGACTCCAGCCATTGTCATGGTAACAACCCTCACAAACAAGGTGTTCTCCCTCCCTTGCCTGCAGGAACATTTCCTGACCCTCCCTGTGTCCCCCCAACGGCCTCCCTCGCCCCGTGAGCAGAGTTTAGTGATTTCTGGTTGCCTTTGCTGAGGTATGCAGCGTGCCTTCCCTTGCAGCCGCCTCACACCAGCCCCAGGCCTTCTCCCCTCATGATCTGCTGCATCTCAGTGGGCAGGCTGTAAACTCTCTGGGGAAGCTGTGCGAGAAGAAACCAAGGGGACGGAGTAGGTGCCACACGCTGAGCTCGTTTCCCCAGCAGGGTGTTGCGCTGCTGGAGGCAATGACTTCTGGGTGAGACCTAACACCCAAGTACTGCCCCCTTGTGGTCTGAGCCCTTATCAGGATAAGGGAGTTAATCCCGGTACCCGGACCAAATTCCAGGTTGGGTAATTGCATTTTGCTTCCCCTCCATGGGTCTGCACTGCCCAGCCTAACTTGTTCTGCAGCGCCAAACAGCTGTCATGTTCCACCCCAGAGATGGCTGCCTTTCATTGCAGGGAGAGTGCTCGCTGTGTGGATTTCATAAAGTACTCTTGGATCCTGCAGGATGAGAAGGAACAAGATAAACGACGGGTAATATTACTGCCTAGACACGATCAGCATAGCCGAGTCATCCGTATTGGCCATCAGACCCCAGAGCTCCTACAGTGAGTTCCTACTCCCGGACATGCAAGTGTCTCAGATCTCACTACATGGGAACTGCTGACTGTCACGGTGACTGTTGTGCCATGTGCAGGGAAGGAGGCTTGTGGGTAACAGACACACTTGCAGAACTCAGGAGCAGATCACAACCAGGGAAAGGGGTATGTTCATCAGACGATGCATTCTCAACACCCTTGGAAAATCGGCCCTGTACGGTGCCCAAGGAAAAGACTCAACGGTCCCTGCCACGCCCCAGCAGGTGCCAACATCCACATACAGATCATAGCCATTGGAGCGGGGAGCTGGCCCAGCAAACAAGCTGATGCTTCCATAGATAAATCTGCCTCATCGGGAGGGCCGGAGTGGAGAATGCATTGTCTGGAAAGAGAACAGACAGCTCTTATTTATCTGATAATCAAAGGACAAGAGAGAAATGGAATTGGAAAAGGAAGAGAGAACAGTGTCTGCCTCGCTCGCAAATTAATCAGCAATCCCTTCTGAGCATGAGTGGGAGCACAGGGCTACAAGGGAGTTACGTCTGTCTGCAGTATCCTTGGGACGGAATGAGGTCTAGCGGCAGCCGGAGCTGGACAATCATTTCAGACTCAGGCTGAGTCGTTGTTCTGTACACATCTCAGTTTAGAAATAAATAGGCCATTCCAAGCTAAATGAGAATAGATGACTCTGTGCTTCCCTGAAACACACCAGGCCTGCACTTCTGAGCAGTGGGGAGTTCTGATGTTCCGCCATGGGATCGACCAGGGGGCCCTGTCATTCACACCTTTTAAATGCTACAATCCCGTCATACCCCTAATAGTCTGTAGTGCTGCACACCCAGCTAGAGAGGGTGGGAAGCAGCCTCCATAGTGTCAGCAGCCTTAGATTTCTGAGACAAGCTCACATCAAACTGAATAATAAACTGATCAGACGGAGGAAGGGGAGCGCCCCCAAAGTGCCTTTGTGATTAAAAGATCAAGAGTGGGCTCCTTGCTATTGCAGGCTGCTCTAATCAGCTGGCTCTGAAGATGGGCAACCAAAGCAGCCAGAGTAAATGCTGAGATTAAAATCTCTGCTAATCAAACTGCTTTTGAGGAAGATGGAAGTGAAGTGAAGGTGGCTTGTCATCTCTGGCCAGGGGCTGGTGCAAGCGGGGCTGCCCTGCTCAGTCTGGGATGAGGATGAGGATGGGAAAAGCAGCACCACATCTAGGTAGTCTGACCCCTTGTTGCAACAGGGGAATTTTAGGCCAGGTCATTGGAATGTCACAGAGTCAGGTACCAAGTTCTTTTTGGTCCTGCTCTCTGGAGCTCAGGCCATTAGACAGTAGAAAACACCCACTGGACCCCAGCTCAGCACTGACACACGGGGTGGAAGTGTCATTGTCTGCCATGCCAGAGCCAGGAATTCCAGGTGAAGATGGACATGCACGGAGCTGGGTGCAGAGGACTTTCCAGCAGAGCTGTAAATACGCTGAACTATGGCTGTTCTGCTTGTGTTCAGCTCCCAGCCAGGAAGGGAGAGTTGCTGGGAATACTGCTGTGCTAATGTCATTTAAAATAAAATGATGTGGTCAGCGTCCAGCAAGGTGACTTTAGACCAGTGAGGAACTTGACGAAGATGAGTCCAGGGATGACAGCTGCACCACTGGACTGGTGTCACCTTCCTACCCATCCCCAAGAGACGGATGGCTACCGAGCCTTGGCTATCTCCAGTGATGGGGACTCTGCTCGGCTCATCGCGCAAACCAGTCTCATATCTTTGTCAGGGATTCCCCTGCAGCAGACCAGGTCTGTGGCCACTTGCTTTGTCCGCCCTGGGAACGGATGGTGACTGAGCCCAACTCTCTTCATAAGCTCCCTTTATGTGCGTGTAGGTGGCCGTGATACTCTCTCTCCCACTGCCTGCTCTCCACACTGATCGCAACTAGCTCGTTTGCCTCCAAACGTGGGGTCAGTTTTTGCAGCTCCTCTCTTCACTTAACTAATAACACCAGCCGCAGCAGCTTGCATTGTGAGAGTGCCGAAAAGGCCAGCCTCCTTAGGAACCAGCACCCCGCAGTGCTTGGCGCTGTAGCCTCTGTAACAAAGAGACAGTCCCTGCCTCCAAGGAGCTTGCAGTCCCATTCCCAGGTTAGCATGACCCTTTCTAGGCCATGCCTCGCTGAGCTGCTCAGGGGGGTGTTTCCAGGTTAGATGCCAGGCCATGTTTTCCAATGACTACACAAGGCCTTTCATCCTGAGTGCAGTGCCACCCTGTCAGACTAACTGTGAAATCAGACAATTGCCTCCTTAAAATCCTTCAGATCCAGCATCCTTTTAATCTGCTGTTATCCCAATTAGAGAGTCTTCAATAGAAATACTAGCATTGCATGTCACAGTGCCAGTCCTCCTACCATCTGCCCTGGGGTTTTTAATCAACATGCTGAACTCTGCTTTGGCACTCTCTCGTGTCCCCAGCAGTCCGGGCGTTTCTAGTAGCAGACCCTACCAGACTGTGAAGGCAATGACAGGAAAGTCATTTCCAAAGGAACAAATGGCGGTTGGATTTAGAACGCAGCCCTCTCTTTCGGGCTCACAGGCTGTCTTGGGTTTGCCGGAGAATCTTCCCCCACTCACTACGGCAGCCGTGCAGACTGGCCAAGCCAAGCTGTCTCTGAGCTGCGGAACTCCCATCTCGCATGGATTCAACAGAGCTGGGAGAAGGCGCTGAGGCTCCCTGCAGATCAGGAAGCTTTGGGGCCTAAATAGGTTTTAGGAGAGGTAGAAACACCAACAGTAAAAATCATAGAATATCAGGGTTGGAAGGGACCTCAGGAGGTCATCTAGTCCAACCCCCTGCTCAAAGCAGGACCAATCCCCAGACAGATTTTTACCCCAGTTCCTTAAATGGCCCCCTCAAGGATTGAACTCACAACCCTGGGTTTAGCAGGCCAATGCGTAAACCACTGAGCTATCCCTCCCACCCATAACTAATGTAACTAATCATAGCCCCACTCGTGCAGATTACCTGGATCAGCCCTGGTACCTTCAGCCCCACAACCTCAGGCCTCTTCCACTTCAGCTATGGGAGTTCTTACGGCACATGAGGCAGGCCACCAGCTGGGACGTGACATGCCCAAGCCTGTGGATTATGCAGGCACTGGGCCCCTGAAGGTTGAATTGAGTTTTGCACTTTCAGTAGGAATTCAACATGTTAGTGATGTGTGAACAGCAGCATATCCTTCCCCACCGTATGGGCACTTACTGTCTGAGCAGAGAATGAATTTTCAGAGATTTCCCAGTAAATCCATCAATTTGTTTTATTAGTTGAAATTAATTAAAAACTGGGGTTTGAAAGAAATTTGGCACCTATGTCTTTTATTTTTTGCCCCTGAATGATCATAACAGTGTAACAGGGACATTTCAAACTATCCAATTAATTTAACATTAATTGAAATCTTGTGTATAGGTTCTATTTGAAGAAACGAAATGTTAATTAAGTTAAGTTATTAACAGTTGTTGTATCTCGTTGTTATGATTACATAGTCCATAAACAGGCTCAGGCCAATGGTTTAGGTTACCTTTTAAGTGGAGCTATTGTGACATCAGAGGTAAGTAAACCAATCACAATCCTTCTTCTACAGCTAATTTGAATGCAGCAATTCTATTGGTTATAAGGATCAGTGGTATGAGAAAGACAGGACAGGTGGCAGGAGTTCTCACTGATGGATTAACTGGCCCAGCCATCACTGCTCTATAAAGATTCTTTGGCTGAGCGCTAGCTTGGGTGTCAGTGCTAGAAGTCTCCTCATGGCACTGCTTCCTTGGCCCAACTGCGCACTGAGGCAGTGTTGCTGCTGGGAGAACTGAGGCAGGAGTGCAGAGAGTGATGCAAAGCAGCTGTGGCCCCGTGTAACTAGCTGGCAGCTCTGATAGCTCTGACAGCTCTAGTGCACCAGTAAATTGGCCTTTAAAAGTTAAAATTTAAAAATATTCAGGTTATTACTGCATATCTCTGAGCCTTAACAATGTCACATGACAGCATTCTCCTTGGGGTTCTTCCGTATTGGTGTAGGAAATTTTTAATTATTTAAAAAATGAAGGAAATTCCCAGACAAAAAACTATGTACAATGGGATTTAGGTTGAGTGTATGCATCAGCAATTTAAGAGTAAAAATTATTACAGGGACATTAAAAATATTCCCAAAACAAGGGCTACAAACCAAGGAAATGTAGAGTTAGAGGCTACACTTCAAAAAGCCCAAACATGTTAAGGGTAAGAAATGGACTGTTATGAAACCCAAACAGCCTTAATGCTACCTTAGAGTGATGCCTCAAGGAGAAAAACACCTGAAAAAAAACTGTGTTTTTTGCATAATCAGTTCAATCTTATCTGGGACCACAAACACTAAAATAATCATGGGGTTATTGTATGACATCACTTCAGGGCAGAGTTAAGTGTATTCTTCATACAAAACAACGCGGCGCAATCTCTGCTCTAACTACAAAACGGCACTCAACCTTAACTGGGGAGTCACAACCAGATATACGCACCAGGGAGGGGAGGAGAACATCCCTGCCACCATGGGCGGTGGGTGAACGTGCCCTTGGGGAAGGCTAGCCCCGGCCCCTCCCCCTCTGCCTAAGGCCCCACCCCTTCTGTTCCCCCTCCCCCGCCAGAGCCCAGAGCGCACGCACACCCTGCAGCTACCACACCCCCCCCCC
>NW_020681987.1:0-5788 GCF_002925995.2 Terrapene triunguis
GAAAGCCATTGCCTTTCTTTTCTCTTCTTTTAATTTTAATTTAAGAGCAGCTACACTAGAAAGAAAGAAAGATAGATTAACTTGTGACCACTGCTGTAAGCTGACAGAGGTCCATTTAAGTCAATGAAGCTACACTGATTTACTCCCCGTTCACTCCAATGGAGCAACACCAATGTACAGCAGAGGGGGATCTGGCCCCTCATTGAATGAGATGGTGTCACGGAGTGTGGGGGGACACAAGGCCCTGCACCCCCGGCTTCCTGCGATTCACCATGACTCTCAGCCAGCCAGTAAAGCAGAAGGTTTATTTAGACGACAGGAACACAGTCCAAGACAGGTCTTGCAGGCACAGACAACAGGATCCCCTCAGTTAGGTCCATCTTGGGGTCCCAAGGCACCCCAGCCCCCTTGGGAGGTCAGAGCCCCGTCTGCCTCCCAGCCATATCACCAGCCAGCTCCCGAAACTCTTTCTTCAGCAACCCCTCCCACAGCCTTTGTTCAGTTTCCCTGGCAAAGGTGTCACCTGGCCTCTAACCCCTTCCTGGGTTCTCATGTTACATGCTCAGGTATTCTCCGTTGGTCAGTTTCCCATCCCACAATGCAGACTATCCTAGCCACACTCCCCTGTCAGCATTTAAAGACCACAGTAAGAACAGTCCCAGTTCGTCACATCTCTCCCCCCTTCGAGACCGAACTGAGCGGGGTCACTTTAGCCAGTGACCCAGGGAAGTTCGAACCTACCCCCGTTCCCGTGGATGCCCCAGCATCCATCCCATTCCTTGGTGAGAATTACACCAGGCCCTTCCAGTTTCACGCCCCTCCTTAGGTCGGGTGTGCTCGATGGCACTCGTAGTTCGCATGTGGGAAGGTTTATGCGGCCTGTGCCCTTTTCCCACCCCAATACCCCTGGGGTTCCAGCTGGGCTGGGGTCTTCTCCCAGCATTCCAGTCTGGAGGTCGGTGATTCTGGCTCTCTTGGTTCAGAGCCCCTCTTTTAACCTTGGCCACCCTCTGGAAAGGCTCCTCTATGCTGGGTAAGGGTCCTAAAGCCATTTTCCCATTGTCCCGGGCCTTCCTCCCCCTCTGACAGGGGTCACAGGATCGGCAGTACTGTCGGACAGTAGCAAAGACCCCAGGCCAGTAAAAGCTCCGTAGCAGCCTCTGCTGGGTACGCCAGGTTTCCTGGTGCCCTGAGAGGGGAATGTCATGGGCCCGGTACAGCAGCTGGCGGCGATACTTCTGGGGTACCACCAGCTGCCTCCTGATCCCCCCTGACTCCATTTTCCCTGGGGGAGCCCATTCTCAGTACAGGAACCCTTTCTCCCACAGGAACCTTTTCCGGCCACCTCTCCCCATGGTCTGTACCGCACTGAGGTCGGCCAGGTCCCTTATCTTCTGCAAGGAGGGATCTTGCTACAACTCGGCCTGGAACTCAGCAGCTGGGACAGGGATGGCCACCTGCTCTCTCTCGCTGGCTGGGTCTGAAGCCACAGCCTCCCTGAGCCGTGTCCCTGGATGTTCCCTCCCTACCAGGTTAGGGTCCTGCGCCTCAGGCAAGGCACCCTCCCCAAGGCCAGGGCGCCGTGCCCCTTGCCAGCTCTGACTCCGGGTCACAACCAGGGCACCCTGGGGGTTGCTTGGCCAGTCCTCCAGGTCCACCCCCATCAACACTTCAGTGGGCAAATACGGGTGTACCCCCACGTCCTTGGGGCCCTCCTTGGCCCCCCACTTCAGGTGTACCCTCGCCACAGGCACCTTGAATGAGGTCCCACCCACCCCCGTCAGGGTCAGGTAGGTGTCGGGCACCACCCGATCTGGGGCCACCACCTCTGGCCAGGCCAGCGTCACCTCTGCACCCGTATCCCAGTATCCATTGACCTTCCTCCCATCCACCTCCAGGGGAACAAGGTACTCTCTCCAGAGGGACCGCCCCGCGCCCACCATATAAACCAAAAACCCTGAGTCTGGAGCATCCAGCCCCCCAGAGGAGCTGGCCTGGAGATCTCCTCCCTCCTTAGCAGATGGTACTCTGCCAGCCCCCCTTCCCTGGGAATGCTGCCTCTCACCCGGCTGGGTCTCTACCCAGTCAACCCTCTGTGGGTTTGGTCTGCTCAGTCTGTCCCTGAGCCTGAGGCACTGGGCCCGTATGTGGCCTCTCTGGCCACAGTGATAGCAGCCCATGTCCCATGGGTCCCCTCGAGCGGGTCGGATGGACCTGATGCTGGATGTTCCCCTTTGATGGGGGTTCTCCATATTTCCTCATTGGGAGGTCCCATGGTGACTCTCTCTCTGCGTTGTGGTGGGCCTGTTCCTTTGGGACTCCTCCCGGTTATCCCCTGCCCAACTGTTCCCAAACTCGTCGGCCAGCTGGCCTGCATGCTGCGGGTTCTCTGGCTTTTGGTCCATCAATCATCGCCTCAGGTCTGATGGGCACTGCTCATACACGTGCTCCAGTATGAATAGGTCAAGCAGGTCCTCTTTAGTTTGGGCCGCAGCTGTCCACTTGCGGGCATACCCCTGTGCCTGGTTGGCTAGTTGTAGGTATGTGACCTCACGGGTTTTACGCTGACTCCGGAACCTTTTCCGGTACGTCTCAGGGGTCAGCCCAAACTCGCGGAGCAGGGCCTTTTTGAACAGTTCGTAGTCCCCTGTCTCCACCCCTTTCAGTCGGCTGTACACCTCCCTGGCTGTGGAGTCCAGTGAGGGGATGAGAAACTGGAGCCTGTCTGCAGGGTCAACCTGGAGCAGCTCGCAGGTATTCTCAAAGGCCATCAGGAAGGTATCCATGTCCTCCCCCTCCTTACGCTGGGCCAGGAAGCACTTATCAAAGCTCTTTGTAGTCTTGGGTCCCCCCTCGCTCACCGCAGCCAGGGCCCCACTGCTCATCAGCCTGGCCAGTTCCAGCTCATGCTGACATTGGTCCCGCTCATGCTTACGTTGTTTCTCCTCATGCTGACGCTGTTTCTCCTTCTCTTCCCGCTCCTGCTTCAGTTTTTGCTGCCTTAACTCGAACTCTTTCAGTCTCAGCTCCCTGTCATATTCCAGTCGCATCCGCTCCCGGGACAGGGAACTCTGCCGGGATGATCCCCTGCTTGCCACCAGGGTCAGGGTGCCCTCGGTATTCGCTGGGCTTCCCCCAACCCCTCCCCTAGGTATAGGTAGGCAGGGTCTCGGGATGTCCTCGGCAGCAGTCTGACCCCTCCCAGCCATGTCAGGCCCCGGGGCCCACGCTGCATCCGCTGGGCGGCTTCCCTCAGGGACAGGGCTCGGTTCATCCAAGCGATCCCTCTCCTCCAGCTGGGCAATTAGCTGTTCTTTGGTGGACCTCCCAATGCGCAGCCCCCTCTGCCTGCACAGCTCCACCAGGTCGCTCTTAAGGCGTTTAGCATACATCCTCCTGCTGGCCACCCGCCGGCCTGTGCTCTCCGCTTTCCACCGTTCCAGGGGGACCCCTAGTGTGCCAGCCCTTCTTCGGGTCACCACCTCTCTGCCAGGGTCGAGCTGCAGACTCCTCCACCCCGGGACCGCTTGCTGCGATCCCCCGGGGGACCCTGTTACTGCAAAAGTCCTTCTCACTGGTCACACACTCCCAGGGGTTAATCGCCCCCTGAAACCGTCTCTCTCCGACTCTTCAGCCCACCTGGTCCCCTTTGATTCCCCTTCGTTTTACTGCTCCCCAGTCACTTACTGCAGGAAGCACCGTCCACAGGGTGCAGTAGATCCCACCCCTGCCACCAGTTGTCACGGAGTGTGGGAGGGGGACAAGGCCCTGCACCCCCGGCTTCCTGCGATTCACCATGACTCTCAGCCAGCCAGTAAAGCAGAAGGTTTATTTAGACGACAGGAACACAGTCCAAGACAGGTCTTGCAGGCACAGACAACAGGACCCCCCTCAGTTAGGTCCATCTTGGGGTCCCAAGGCACCCCAGCCTCCTTGGGAGGTCAGAGCCCCGTCTGCCTCCCAGCCATATCACCAGCCAGCTCCCGAAACTCTTCCTTCCGCGACCCCTCCCACAGCCTTTGTTCAGTTTCCCTGGCAAAGGTGTCACCTGGCCTCTAACCCCTTCCTGGGTTCTCATGTTACATGCTCAGGTATTTTCCCTCGGTCAGTCTCCCATCCCCCAACACAGACCATCCTAGCCACACTCCCCTGTCAGCATTCAAAGACCACAGTAAGAACAGTCCCAGTTCGTCACAGATGGGCACCCACTTAGCAGCAGGTATGAATTTGGTCCATTGCCCTTAAACAGAAATGGCTACAGCTGCCAATGGAGAGGCTGGCCCATGTGTCTTGGCCTCATTCAGAAAGTCTGAGACATGATCCCTTGGCCCTGGTTCGTGTATTGTTGTTTTTTCCTTCCACCCGCTGCCTTTGTCCAAATCCCACAGGCTTTCATAGTCATTTGCTGATTGATCTAAACAGCAGGAGACTGGAGTCTGATAGGACTTCTCTCTCCTCCAGCCTCAGCTTCCCCATCTCCTGCCTGCTCATCCTAGGGGCTCGCCCCATGGCCACTAGCTCACAAACCTGCAGCCCCTTGCCTCTCTGCGCATCCTATTGAAAGAACTGCAGAGGAGAAACCTCAGGGCACCGCCAGGGAAGAGCAGAGCTGGAGGAGACAAGCGCAGTGCTAGGACACGTCCCCTCTGGTTGGCTTTGTGGTTATTTCATACATTGGCTTAGTGCAAGAGATCATATCCCCCTAGTGGCCAGCCCCAGTCACAAACAACCAGCTCATGGCTCACCGTTCAAAGGAGTTACTGCTTTAAGGCAAGGGGTTGGGGCTTGTGATTTCAGGGCTGAAGTTCCCACTTTAGATCCCCACTGGTAACTGTGACATGTGGGTGTCTGCAGCCACGCTCTGTTACAGTTACACAGACAGGAACTTCGAACCTCCTATCTGCCTAGCTTCTTCTGACCTACAAGCAGAGTGACCACTTTTGCTGCATAGAAACAAGGGAAGACCACATGAAAAATAAGGGGCAATTCTTTATTTTCAAGGACATTTTAGGCAAACACCATTTCCCGTAGCACATCATGCACTTTTCTCTCAAGTGTTAATTCCCACTGCCCTTAAATATACAATGCAATCATCACCATCAATTTAATGCTGACAGTGGTCAAGGGACATCCCTTTAAATAAGGGATGGGTGCCTACTCTAAGGGACAAATCAATGAAATGAGAGACAGGCCCTTGATATAAGGGATGGGTGGTCACCCTACCTATAAGGCTAGTTCAACTGGCGGCCTGTGGGCCGGATCCACCCACAGGACCATTTCCGTCTGGTCCCCGAACGCATCCGTCCCTGCAGGAGACCAGCTCTACAAAATGGTGTCCTCAGCATGGCATGATCTCTCATATACCATATGAGCGAGGTCATGACCTCACACATACTGTATGTGCGGGGTCAGGACGCCATTTTGTATAGCACACACCATACGTGCAAGGGCTCGTCAAACAGATGATGATGCCCTTTAGTTTCTGAACGCGGCCAGTAGAGGTGCCGCACAACTACGCATGTGACACTCCTCTATGAAAAGTTTGGACCAGTAACTAGCTCCATGTCACTGTACTGTCTGAATGCTTGATGCACCCAGGCTGGGAAATTCGGATCCAACAGACACTGGGTGAAAGCACCTGAATGTGGCCTAGCAGAGACATGATCATTAGTATTGTTGCAATTCCAGAGGGGTTGCTTTTCTTGCAATGCTAATGGCCTGTAACCAACCTCGACCCCACCGAGCATGTCAGTAAAAAGCAAACAAACCCCACACTGGTGAATCAAGT
>NW_020681988.1:0-7060 GCF_002925995.2 Terrapene triunguis
CTCCTGTGGGGACAAGCATCTCCTGGAGCTTATCCATTTCCTGCTGGCTTTCTTCACCCTGCTCAGCACCTTATTGCTAATATTAGTGTCCTACACCTACATCCTCATCACCATCATGCAGATCCCCTCTGCCAAGGAGCGCCAACGGGCTTTCTCCACCTGCTCCTCCCACCTCATTGTCATCTCCATCTGCTATGGAAGCTGCATTCTCATGTATGTCAGGCCCATTCAGAAAGAAGACCTGGACCTCAACAAAGGCCTCGCCATCATCAACACCGTGCTTGCCCCCTTGCTGAACCCTTTTATTTACACACTACGGAACCAGCAAGTGCAGGAAGCACTGAGAGAAGTGGCAAGAAAGTTGTTTTATCCCAAGGACATGAGAGTCTCCATGCAGTGCAGAAATAATAATTAATTAAAAGAAGCAGTGAAAGGAAAATGGCCCAATTCTTTATTTTCTATACACTGTGGTTATTCTGTCAGGCGGTGAGCCAGTGTCCTTATAGGAGGCACTATGTAGCACAGCTGTCATGGCCTCATGGAGAGGGATTTTACCATTTTAAGTAGGGAGGGGAAGGCCACTGGGATAATCCACTCCTGGAACTGGTGGGAAATGATTTTTTTCTGACATGAATAATTTTGATTCAAATATTCTCTTCACATTTTTTGCTGGTTTTTCAGGTATTCATTGAAAAACTGAAACATGAAAGTTTGGCAGGGGGAAGGGGTTGGTTTGTTTTCAGCAGCTAAACAAGTGAAAGAAAAATTTATTTTAGCAAGCCGAAATGTAAACTGATTTTCAGTTTGCGGCAGCCAAGAATTGGGTGTTCTTTCACAACGTTTTGATGGAAAATTTCCTCCGGGTTTATTTGCTCCACAGTCCTTCCCCTCTGACACTTCAGAGAGCTGACAGGTTGTTCTTCTGCAGGAATACCCGATGTGGGGTAACTCTGTAACTAATCTGCACCCTAGATATGAAGTTGGGGAGGGACGGATAGCTCAGTTGTTTGAGCATTGGTCTGCTAAACCCAGGGTTGTGATTTCAATTCTTGAGGGGGCACTTAGGGATCAGGGGCAAAATCAGTACTTGGTTCTGTTAGTGAAGGCAGGGAGCTAGACTTAATGACCTTTCAGGGTCCCTTCAAGCTCTGTGAGATAGGTAAAATCTCCATGTACTTGCATGATTCCATGTTTTTCCAAAAGCTCTCCTGTAGAAATTATTTTGGGGAAGTTCTCTGGCCTGTGTTATACAGGTCAGACTAAATGATCACAATGGTGTAGACCTGTCTTGACATCGGTAACTTGCCTCATTTCTGAGTGGGTATGATTGGGAAGGTGAATGGAAGTTTAAGTTGTAAACAGGGGCTTGACAAGCAGCATGCTGGAGTCAGGATGTCATGCTAGCTAAGATAAGCTGCAACACCCTGATGCTAGGGACAATGGACAAGATAAACCAGGAATGTAAAGATCAGGTTCCACATGAACAGCACATGGACAGAGCATCTTATACAGGGAATGGTTCTAGCAAAGTAACCAAACTGATCCAAAAATGTGTGGTGTAATGTACAGCAAATTGAATGAAACGTGTAAATGTATGTAAAGGAAGAGGTTGTCTCTGTAACTTTGGATGTGTGATATGCCCTATACTCATCCCTACACTTGATTTTGATCAACTCAGAGTAGCTTTGCTGTATGCCAGATAAAGGAACCTGAGTGATGAAATCTGGAGTCGAACTGAGTGTTTTGGATCCCAGAGAACTGGATGAAGTGTTCTCCCAGAAGTAGACAAGGTGTTATGGATAGGCTGAGTGGAAAAGATCCCAGAGGGAATCCCAACAAAGGGTCCCTTTTGACTTGGAATCTATGAGTTATTGCCTAATCAAGTTACTTAGGCTGGGTTCAAAGGGAACATGTGATGGTTAAGGAGAAGATTGTCAAAGCTGAATAATTGCAGTGTTGCGGTAGCAGTGTTGAATACAGAACATGAGAGAGACAAGGTGGGTGAGGTAATATCATTTACTGGTGTTAATTGCCCATGTCATTTTAAGTTTCCTCCTGCAACACGAGTTTATTCCTCATGATGAACAATCTGCCCCACTGTGTGTTTAGCTGTAACACTCTGAGTAATTTCCCCATACCTGAAGAAGAGCCCTGTGAAGTGTGAAAGCTTGTCCCTTCCACCAACAGAAGTTGGTGCAATGAAAGATATAACCTCACCCAACTTGTCCCTCTCAAAGCTGGATAAGGTATTTGAGGAATGGGGCAGCCCATAGGAGGTTTTGAAAATCTCAGTGTGGAGGAGCAAAAGAAGTTCACATCTCCATACTGTTTCCTGGGTAAACACCAGAGGTGGTGAAAAGTGGGTGCATATTTTCCATGAAAAACGTTGAATGGAATTAAAAAACAAAACAAAACATTTTTTTCCACCAAAAACCCCCAAATGCTTTGTGGAATTTTTCCAATTTTGCAATAAAAAACAAAAACTAGAAAATATTTTGCTTTTTGTTTAAAAAAACCAGCACAAAACACAGCCACAAGAGGAGATGCTGCTGCCCTCCTCCACCAACCCAATCCAGTGATTACAGCACTCACTAAGTGTGTGTGAGACCCAAGTTTGAATCCCCACTCTGCTGGGAATTGAATCTAGATCTCCTGTCTCAGAATCCTAATCACTAAACTATTGGGGATTCTAAAGCAGACTTTTCTCAGTCTCTCCTGTCAAAGCTGTTCCACGTTATCTAACATAATTAAACAATCATTGAAGCAGGAATTTGAGTCTTTTACATCCCAGCTGAGTGCCTGAAACACCAGGCTATATAATCAATCTGCTGTATTCTCCGGTCCAGTGTGAGGTCGGGAAATCCTATAAACCCGATTTAGGGACATTGAACCATAGAGAAGCTAAGTGAGTTGCTTAATGTCACACGAGAAATTAAACACAGGTGTTTCAAGTGCCAGGTTAGCACCCAAACCACTGGAGCCTTGAATACCTCCCTCACTTCTGGTGTAGTACAGATGGCTTTCCACCTTGGGTTTCAACCCACACCCGGCATCTTTTTTATATGATCCTCACACATCCGCCATTATCTGGGATGAGAGTGGGTTATTGCCTTTTGAACTAAGCAAAAAACATGGAATCGCTGCACAAATTGCATCAACCCAACCTTGGGGAGGCAGGGCTAGAACTATTGCCCATCAGCTCCTAAAGCACAGAACTTGACCAATAGGGTTGCCAGGCATCCCGTTTTTGACAGGAATGCTCGGTTGAAAAGGGACCCTGGTGGCTCCGTTTGGCATCGCCAACTGGACCATTAAAAGTCTGGTCGGCGGTGCAACTCCCGGAAGCAGCCACCAGGTCCTTGTGGCACATAGGTGGCCAGGGTGGCTCCATGCGCGGCCCTCGTGCCCACAGGTGCCACATCGCAGCTCTCATTGGTCGTGGTTCCTGCTTCCTGGGAGCTGCAGTAAGCACATCAGGGACCCTGCACCCCGATGCCCCTGCCCCAGTCCAGAGTCCCCTCCCACACCCAAACTCCATCCTGCAGCCTGTACCCCCCCACACCCCCACCCCCCGCCCCCGTCCTGAGCCCCATTCTGCCCCCCCAACCCCCCATCCCAGCACCACCCCAGAACCTGCACCCCCAGCTGGAGTCCTCACCCCTCCCAAACCCTGCACCCCTAATTTCTGGCCCCACCCAGAGCCTGCATCTCCAGCCCAGAGCCCATACCCCCCAGCACCACAGCCTCCTGACCCAGCCTGGAGCCCTCTCCCCCACCCCTCATCCCCCAGCCCCATCCCAGAGCCCGTACCCCCAGCCAGTGAGAGAGGGTGGGAGAGAGTGAGTGACAGAGGGAGGGGGAATGAAGCGAGTGGGGGGCGGGGGCCGTGTAGAAGGTGTGGTGAAGGTGCATCATTGCTCATGTAGGTACACAGCCAGAGTACACTCCCACTGCCTCCACCTTGGCCATAGCCACCTTCCCTTCCACACTACTCATGCCCATGGCCACCCCCTTCCCAAATGAGGCCTCATTGTAATTGGGGAAGTGGTGGCAACTATTTCCATCTATCTGGAGCTGCGAACTCAGAGCCACTGTACTGCACCATGCCACCATTTTTGGGGAGACCAGCCAAGGTCTCAGTGTAAAATTAGCTCCCTCTGGCTCTGGAAAGCCCCCACCTCAAAGGTCCATGATTCAGGGTTTTCCTGGAGCCGGTGTAATGCATCAGCTTTGCAAGTATGAGTGAGGGTGAGATGTTGCCCCCTAGTGGCTGATGACAGTAGATTTGGGGTTTCTTACAGGCACATGAATATTGCTGTGGAAAGGCCTGGCATTTTGGTGCTGAAGAACCCAGGGTTCTTAATCCCCTGTGTATATGTAACCCAGACACCTCCTGGGTGTGGTGTTCTGTCTCATCTAGTGGCCCCGAGACCACTTAGAGAGATAAAAACTCTATAGCCTTAGCTAACAGCCAATTGGCTTTTAGTTCATGCAGTAGAGGCTCATGCACTAAACTCCCGAGGCCCCAGGTTCCATCCCGCCTGCCGACAACCAAGGTCTGTCACTGTTAGATATGTATTTGTGTAGTATACATAGCAATTGGGTTGTCTCATGAATATTAATCATCAGAAAACCATTAACCCCCCTGAGCTGTACCAGGTGGGCTGTGCAGAAATCAGGAAGAACAATGCACAGAAAAATACACAATAAACCATTTTACCCCAATCACACTCAGGTCCCTGAAGATGAGAGAGGAGAGGAATCAATCCCATTGACTCCAATGGAGTTACTACTGATTTGCATCAGGGTGAAAGAGAGGGGAATCAGCTTACTTCTGATTTACAGCAGTGCAAGTGACAACAAAATCAAATGAATGCCATTGTGTTTAATTTCTATTTTGGATCAATCTGATTTCTTACTTTGTTTTCCAGATGAGACTCAGAAGCAATTAACCTGGAGCTCACCAGCAGAAAAGGATTTCAGAGTCACCCCTGACATCCATTAAAAATAATAGGCCAGACTTCAGGTGGTCCTTCTGCTGATTTTAATGGAGTTATGCCAATTTACACCAGGTAAATATTTTGTTTGTTGTTGTGAATGTTGCAATGCTTCGTATTTGTTGTGTATTTGAATTAACGATTTGAGATTGTCGAAATAACAGACTCAATTGAAATTATTTAATCTAAGATTATTAATCAGAGATTAGTACAGCACTAGAAAGAATACAGAAATAAATAGATACATTACCACCCTTTGTTGCCAGACTAAGAGTTGGATCTGTCTCTCTCCTGCACCTGGAAGGGCTGTGCAGTTTTCATTCCCCCCACTAAATTATCATATCAGTATCATTCTACAGGGTTTCAGACAAAGGAAACCTAGTTGCCAAGAATTTTCTCCCAGAAACATACGTTGTGATGTCATTTCTATACAGTCTCAGTTTACCTGACTCATGTGAGAAGGCATGATTGTTTACTACTGAGAGGACTAACAATTCCTCAAGGTAATATCTCTCAGTGGGTCTTGCTTACCCCACAATCATTCTTCCATGTTGATTTCCCCAACAGAAAACATCTGCTATAATAATAATTTCTTATTAGTTTCCCTAGTCTATATATGCTTATGTTAGCATTTCATATATATGTTAAGGAGATGGTTTCCAAGAATATCTAGAGTTTTACAGACATGGAGGCACCCTAGAGTTATTAAATACAGCATAATAAATAAATTCCTGAATAGGGTTACATATTGGTAAAGACAAGTGTTCTGGGCCTTAGACTTCAAACATACTCTTTGTTGAAGATAAAGATTCTAAAGAATAGTTAATATATATAAATGAATCAAATATACAGAAAGAAAGAAGGAAAGAACTAAAGGTATTACTATTTACTAACAGGTACTAACACATTTGATTCTTATTGAACAATGAAGGAGTTTTATTCACTAGGTTTTTAGAAATATCATATGCACCACACCCCGGATCGGCGGGCAGTGATAGATCCAGCAGGAGTCGATTTATTGCGTCTAGTCTATCTTCATGTCTAGGGTGCAGATCGATGGCAGAGTTACCTCACATGAGGTACCCCTGCTGAAGAACTACCACCAGCATGCGAGCTCTCTGCAAAGTCAGAGCGGGAGGTCTTATACATCCATGGAGCAAATAAACCTGGAGAAAATTTTCCATCAAAACGTTGTTTTCAATGGAAGCTTTTGTGAAACAACAACCAATTCTTTGCTGCTGCAAACTGAAAACAACTTCACATTTTTGCTTGAAAAAATACATTTTTTTTCATTTTTCAGCTGCTGAAAATAAAACAAACAAACAAATAACCCCAAACCCCTCATATTTCAGTTTTTCAATGGATACCTGAAAAACCTGCAAAAAAAATCTGAAGAAAATATTGGAATCAAACTTTTTCAAGGCAGAAAACAATCATTTTGCAACAGGCCTACAAGTGATTATCCCACTGGCCCACCTCTGCCTTCTTACAATGGAAACAACCACCTCCACGAGTCCATGACAGCAGTCACTTTTTAGTTGTGCTACATCGTGCCTCCTGGAAGGCACTGGCTCACTGCCTGACAGAATAATCACAGTAGATAGAAAATGAAGGATTGGGACATTTTAATTTCACTGCTTCTTTTAATTAATTATTATTTCTGCACTGCACAGAAGACTCTCATGTCCTTGGGAGAAAACGTCTTTCTTGCCACTTCTCTCAGCGCTTCCTTCACTTGCTGGTTCCTCAGTGTGTAAATAAAAGGGTTCAGCAAGGGGGCAAGCATGGAGTTGATGGTGGTGAGGCCGTTGTTGAGGTCCAGGCCTTCTTCCTGTATGGGCCTGTCATACATGAGAATGCAGCTGCCATAGCAGATGGAGATGACAATGAGGTGGGAGGAGCAGGCGGAGAAAGCCCGTTGGCGCTCCTTGGCAGAGGGGATTTGCATGATGGTGATGAGGATGTAGTTGTAGGACACTAATATTAGCAATAAGGTGCTGAGCAGGGTGAAGAAATCCAGCAGGAAATGGATAAGCTCCAGGAGATGCTTGTCCCCACAGGAG
>NW_020681989.1:0-6085 GCF_002925995.2 Terrapene triunguis
CCATGGAGGGTCCTCTTTTTTTATTTTGTAGATATGGTAACCCTAATAACCAGCAAAACATAAATCTAGGAATAATTACAAAACAAACCATTAGCATTAAACAAATTATTACAGGGACAAGTTCTAGACTTGTATACAAGCTCTCGAAGAAAGGAAATTAACAGCTAGGGATAATTTTCTGTTTCTTTCTTCAATCTTCTATACCAGTCCATATGTTTTTGACCTCCCACAGTAGTACAAGAAATCCAACATTCAGGATGGATTAATATTTTACAGTTGCCTGCATGACCCACAAAAGTTGAATCCAATTATGTTTGCAGATAGCAACAAATCTAGTTCTTGGCTAAGGTGTACATGAACAAACAGTAGTGGTCTTTCATCTTGGCAATAAGCTCAGGTATTGCAGGCTCTTCCTGAAGGTTTGAGAGTTATACTGTATGAATGGCATTTGGAAAGGAGGGGAAAGGAAGAGGCATCTGTCCTCCTTCCCAGGAAGCCCCTGAGTCTTTTTTATTAGTCAGTGACTGCTCAAACTTTTTTAATTCCTCCAAGACAAGAATTTTCATTGAAGGGAGACAGCTGCCAGTCTGACTTTAGAGTGACCTTTTATAGACCGGTGATTCAAACCCAAAGAACCTTTTAGCTAGCTAAGAATTTATATAGTGATGAATAATAGTATCTAAATAGGGGGTACCTAATTAATACCCCCAAAGCTTTAGAGCTCAGACAGAGGAGACAATAGAACAAAAAGACATCCTGATAATATAGAATGTGCCATCACTAAAGAAAGAGACTAAGATAGGATGAGGTCTTGGCAATGTATGACTACTTATTTCTGGCAGCCAGAGATTTGCTCAATTCTTGCAGCCATCTAATAGATCTTAGACTCCATAGCCTGTGGAGAAGACCTGAACATCCTCTTTAGAGAAGCTTGCATTTTCCTGTGTAAGAGGACCTTGAGTACTGCTTCAGGTTTCAAGGAGATGCTAGTTCCCTTATCCACTTTGCAGAAAGATGTATCGCCTCTTGGATTCTCTATGAAAATTTCTACATTTTCTCCCCAGATCAGATATAACAACTTTAGCAATATGTGTAGTGCTAATTTTCTTTCAGAGACATGTTACTGTCCAACAACTATATCCTTCACAGGTTGGTTACTCCTGGGGGAATTCTGTGCCACTGTGCATGCGCCGAATTTATGTCTCCCGCGGATTTCTTTGCTTCTCTGCAGAAAAATGACTTTCTGATGTGGAAGCCACAAAAGCAGTCATGCAACCTTCCCCAGCAGTATGTTTCGGCTGCCCAGGGCAGCTGGCAAACAGGTAAATCACTATGGGGCAGGGGGTGGGACTGGGGAATACCCAGCTGGTGGCTTCCAGCTGCTAGTCCTGGGTGGGCTGGGGAGGATGGGACTTCCTCTTCCCCTGCATGGTATCCGGGGCCGGGTCAGACCCACCCCCAGATTTTTCCCCCAACTGCAGGAAGCTCTGCAAACTCCCTCCCTCCCCGCCACTTCCTGCACCCATTGCTCCTCAGCTGCAGGGGGAGGGATCCATATACAGGGGGAGGGATCCATATACAGGGAGCTGCTCCCCCATCCGCCCAACTCCCATGCATCCAGACCCCCTCATACCCAGACCCTTCCACCAAGCCCCCCCCTGCACTCAGAAACCCCTCCCCCAATGAGCCCCACTTCCCCTGCACCTGGACCATCCCGACAAGCCACCCGCACCCGGATCCCCACCCCACCAATTAGACGGGGAAGAACACCTGATACTTTATCTAAGTCGTAAACTGTTCCCCCGGGAACAACATTATTCCACAATAGAGAAAGAGGCCCTGGCGGTAAGGTGGGCCATCGACGCCCTACGTTATTACCTGCTGGGGAATAACTTCAGGTTGATCACAGACCATGCCCCTCTACGGTGGATGCATAGTATGAAGGATACAAACCCCCGGATTATGTGATGGTACCTCTCCCTCCAACCCTATGACTTCCGCGTGTTTCATCACCCAGGTAAGGCCCATGCTAACGCAGATTTCTTCTCTAGACAGAGTGAGAGTGAGGGGGAGGAGGAGGCGAACCAACCCAGAGGATCCTTCTTAAGCGGGAGGGTGTGTGACGGGGCAGCACTGCCCCGCACCAGCCCCGGCAGCGTCAGGACTGAAGCACTGACGACGGAAGTCCTGCCCCGTCCATACTGGGCATGCTCCAAGTGCTCTGGGAGTATAAAAGGAGGGAGCCAAGCTCAGTCTGGGCTGGCGGCTGCAGGGGAAGGACCTGACCGGGAAGCTCCTACGGAGGACCAACCGCCGCCCGCGGAGGCGCAGGGGACTGAAGCCTCTCCAAGCCGTCCCGAAGCCCTACTACAGGAGGAACCTGGGGAGGGGACTGACCCGGAGGCCTGCAGGGAACCTAGGGACTCGTGGGAGACCTCCACGTTCAAGCTGGCAGGAAGCGACCCCGGGGGGGGGGCGACGGGGCGACGGACTGGTACCTTGCCCCCGGCAAGCCTCAGCGTGTTTCGGTAGGACCCCCCCGCTGAGCCAAGGGCAAGGTCCTACGCCGCGGTTAGGGCCAGAGGCCGGGACCTGGTGGAGTGGGAGAGTCTCTGGCCACCAGGCCGCATTGCCCTGCAACCAGGTGCGATTCTATGGACTCTGGCTACTAGGCCGTACTGCCCTGCAACCAGGGGCAGTTCTATGGATTCCGGCCACTAGGCTGCATTGCCCTGCAACCAGGGGCGATTCTATGGACTCTGGCTACTAGGCCGTATTGCCTGGTAACCAGGGGTGCAAACCCTCACACCCCTCCACACTTACATCCTACGTTGCTGAGCCTGCCTGCCCATACCTGGTGCACCTGGCACAGAGGGGAAGGGCCCTGGGGTGTTTCTGGGGCAGGCCTGGTCCTTACGCTGTGTCAGGGTTGGGTGCGGCCTCACCGCTGAGTCAGTATCCCGGGGGGAGCTTTACAGTGATCTCTCACCTCTGTGCAGCCAGTGGCCTGTGCTCCCCACTGCCATGCTTATTTGACAAATGAAATCTGCAGAATTTTGCAGAATGTTAAAATATTGTGCACAGAATTTTTATTTTTTTTTGGCACAGAATGTCCTCAGGAGTAGTTGGTGCATGGAAAAAGCTTAGAGGGCCTTGTAAGAAATAGAAAGTAACAGATCTCAGAAAACTAGTTCTGCTGGTTTTAACCCCTCCACTGTTAGTATCTGGAAAGCAGAAAAACTTTCTCCATCCTTTTTATGCAATTGAGGATCTGAAATCCTGCCCATTCCCTGGATTGCCTCCTGTGACTCTTCCCAGAGGTACCTAGGGTTGTGAGGTACCTTGCTGCCATCTGCCCTTAGCATGAGGAGATCTTATCTGCCCCCACAGGTAAGACAAACAATCCCCTCAAGCCCCACTGTCTCTCTTTCCAGGTTAGCAATAGGCACACAGCAACCCACAAACATCTCCCTGGAGTGTCCAATGGACACTCTCAGTACTCACTGATTTGGTGCTTCCAAAGAAGGAGTACACCCCAGCTTACCAGTTACATGTCAGATCACCATCCCACTTAACACACAGCACATAGATATGTTTATAATAAAAACAAGTAAAAGTTCATTTAACAAAGTATAGAGATGCAAGTGATAGCAATTAGAAATACTGGAAACAAATGGATACAAATAAAAGAAAATCATAACACATCCTAGAACCTAGACTTACTTCACGAGATACTCTCATGTCTTACAGAGCAATGCTCACCCAAAGTCCTTCCAGCCTTTTACACCAGGCTCGGCTGTGAGCCTCTGTTCATAAGACAAACCTCCTGCCCGAGCCCTGATCAACCTCCCGCCCTCCGAACCCCTCGATCCCAGCCCAGAGCACCCTCCTGCACCCACGGAGTTGGAGCCTATGCAAAAAATGCCACTATGGCTAAATAGCAGAGTAAAAGAGGCAGTTAAAGGCAAAAAAGGCATCCTTTAAAAAATGGAAGTCAAATACTTCTGAGGCAAATAGAAGGGAGCATAAACTCTGGCAAATCAAGTGTAAAAGTAAAATTAGTCAGGCCAAAAAGGAATCTGAAGAGCAACTAGAAAAAGACACAAAAATTAACAGCAATTTTTTAAAAGTACATCAGAAGCAGAAAGCCTGCCAAACAATCAGTGGGGCCACTGAACAATCACGATGCTAAAAGAGCACTCAAAGAAGACAAGGCCATTGCAGAGAAACTAAATAAGTTCTTTGCATCTGTCTTCACTGCAGAGGATATGGGGGAGATTCCCACACCTCAGCCGTTCTTTTTAGGTGACAAATCTGAGGAACTGTCCCAGATTGTGGTGTCAATATAGGAGGTTTTGGAACAAATTAATAAAAGTAATAAATCATCAGGACTAGATGGCATTCACCCAAGAATTCTGAAGGAACTCAGATATAAAATTGCAGAACTATAAAGTGTGGTATGTAATCTATTGCTTAAATCAACCAGTGTACCAGATGAATGGAGGATAGAGAATGTAATGCCAATTTTTAAAAAAGGCTCCAGAGGGAATTCAGGCAATTACAGGCCGGTAAACCTAACTTCAGTACCAGGCAAACAAGTCAAAACTATAGTAAAGAACAAAATTAACAGACATATAGATTAACATGATATGTTGGGGAAGAGTTAACATGGCTTTTGTAAAGGGAAATCATGCATCGGCAATCTATTAGAATTATTTGAGGGGGTCAACAAGCATGTGGACAAGGGTGATCCAGTTGATATAGTGTACTTGGACTTTCAGAAAGCCTTTGGCAACGTCCCACACTTTCAAGCAAAATAAATAGTCATGGGATAAGAGGGAAGGTTCTTTCATGGATCAGTAACTGGCTAAAAGATGGGAAATTAAGGATAGAAATAAATGGTCAGTTTTCACAAAGGAAAGAGGTAAATAGCAGGGTCCCCCAGGGATTGGTACTGGGACCTTTGCTTTTCAAACATATTCATAAACTATCTGGGAAAGGTGGTAAACAGCGAGATGAAAAGTTTGCAGACGATACAAAAATTCTCAAGATAGTTAAGACTGCAAAGAGTCACAAAGGGATCTCATAAATCTGGGTGATGGCAAGAAAATGGCAGCTGAAATTCAATGTTGATAAATGCAAAGTAATGCACATTGAAAAAAATAATCCCAATTATATATACGAAATGATGGGTTCTAAATTAGCTGTTACCATTAAAGAAAACTATCCAATAATGACTCCAAGATTTCTATCTGAAAACATCTGCTCAATGTGTAGCAGTCAGAAAAGCTAACAGAATGTTAGGAACCAGTAGAAAAGGGATAGATAATAAAACAGAAAATATCATCATGCTATGGTACCAACAAATCCATGGTATGCCCACACCTTGAATACTATGTACAGCACTGGTCATTCCATCTCAAAAAAGATAGATTAGAAATGGAAAAGCTTCAGAGAAGGGCAACAAAAATGATTAGAGGTATGGAACATTTTCCATAGGAGGACAGATTTCAAAGGGGACTGTTCAGCTTAGAAAAGAGACAACTAAGGGGGGATATGATAAGAGGTCTAAAAATGGTGTGAAGAAAAAGTGAATAAAGAAGTGTTATTTACCCCTTTCATAACACAAAAACTAGGGGTCACCAAATCTAATTAATAGGTAGCAGGTTTACAACAAACATAAAGAAATACTTCTTCACACAATGCACAGTCAATCTGTGGAACTCCTTGTCTGGAGATGTGGTGAAGGCCAAAAGTATAACTGGGTTAAAAAAGAATTAGGTAAGTTCATAGATGATAGGTCCAGCAATGGCTATTAGCCAAGATGGTCAGGGATGCAACCCTATGCTATGGGTGCTCCTAAACCTCTGGGTGCCAGACGCTGGGACTGGACAACAGGGTATGGATTGCTCAATAATTGCCCTTTTCTGTTCATTCCCTCTGAAGCATCTGGGACTGGCCACTGTTGCCAATATTCTAACTTGTAGAATGTCACATTGGAGAAATGAAATCTTACTCACATTATAAGAACATAAGAATGGCCATAATGGATCAGGCCAATGGTTCATCTAGCTCAGTATCCTGT
>NW_020681990.1:0-250 GCF_002925995.2 Terrapene triunguis
CTACCCGCTCTTCCGGGGCATCAACCTCGCTGACAGCTAGTGGGTACCCGCCGACCCCTGACCCTGACCCCCAACACTGCAGCACATGGGTACCCTCTGCCCCCTACACCGACCCCACTCCAACCCCTGAGGACTCCCCTTTCCATCCCTGCCTCCCCCCCGTGTCTGTGTGTCCTGCCCCCTCCCATCAGCATGTCCGTGTCCCCAGGTGGCACCGGCTGGCGCTGAGTGTGCACAAGCACTCGGTGAC
>NW_020681990.1:260-1234 GCF_002925995.2 Terrapene triunguis
GTCTGCATTGGGGGATGGGAGACTGACCGAGGGAAGATACCTGAGCATATAACATGAGAACCCAGGAAGGGGTTAGAGGCGAGGTGACACCTTTGCCCGGGAAACTGAACAAAGGCTGGGGAGAGAGTTTCAGAGCTGGCTGGTGGAATGGCTGGGAGGCAGACGGGGCTCTGACCTCCCAGGGGGGCTAGGGTGCCCGGGGACCCCAAGATGGACCTAACTGAGGGGGTCCTGTTGTCTGTGCCTGCAAGACCTGTCTTGGACTGTGTTCCTGTCGTCTAAATAAACCTTCTGCTTTACTGGCTGGCTGAGAGTCATGGTGAATCGCAGGAAGCCGGGGTTGCAGGGCCTGGTGTCCCCCCACACTCCGTGACAGCATTACAGGGCGTATCCCATCACACTGCCCCTCCCCCGGCCTGAGGGCTGCCAGCGCCCCCCACTTCCAGCCCCCCATGTCTCTGATTGTCCTGTCGTTGCTTTGCAGGGCCCGGCCGGTCCCAAGGGTGCGAAGGGAGCCACGGTAAGCGCTGTCCCTGGTGCCCCAGCAGGGGGTGCACTCCCCCCCCCCCCCCCCCCGTCAGCCCTCAGGCAGCTGATGTCTCTGTTTTCTCCCCGCCAGGGACAAGCCGGCCCCAAGGGCGAGCGAGGCGTCCCCGGCCCCCCCGGACACCCAGTGAGTGACCCCCCCCACCCTGCTTTCCTTCGACCTGCTGCCTCGGACCATCCGTTCCCTGCGCTCCGGCTGCTTCCCCGGTCCCCGCCACCCCTCACTCACAGCGTCGTCCCCCTTCCTGGCTCCGTTATTTACCCTGCTGTCTGCCCCGCCCTGCCCCCTTCCCTCCCTGCCCCCTGCCCCGCCCACTGCTCCCTCCATCCCTCACTCACAGCATCGTTCCCCTTCCTGGCTCCGTTATTTACCCTGCTGTCTGCCCCGCCCTGCCCCCTTCCCTCCCTGCCCCCTTGCCCCTCCCACT
>NW_020681990.1:1244-2048 GCF_002925995.2 Terrapene triunguis
CTCCCCCGCCCTGCCCCCTTCCCTCCCTGCCCCTTTGCCCCGCCCTGAACCTTCCTTCCCTGCCCCACACTGTCCCTGCCATCCCCGTCCTGCCCCTGCCCACCCCCAGCCCATCCCCCCAGCCCCTGCCCCACTGACGGTGCTGTGCCGGCGCAGGGCCCCCCCGGGGAGGTGATCCAGCCGCTGCCCATCCAGCTGCCCAAGAAGAGCAAGCGGTCGATCGACGCCAGCCAGCTGGTGGGCGAGGACGGGGAGGGGATGGCGGCGGACGGGGCCCACGGCCACGCGGGCGGCATGGACGAGATCTTCGGCTCCCTCAACGCCCTCAAGCGGGAGATCGAGCAGATGAAGCACCCGATGGGCACCCAGGACAACCCAGCCCGCACCTGCCAGGACCTGCGGCTCTGCCACCCCGACCTGCCCGACGGTGAGCGCCGGGCCGGGCTCGATGGGAGACGGGGCAGCGCTAGGGACTGTGCTGCAGGGGGCGGGGTGGGGGGCAGCAGGGGGCTCTCCCCGGGCAGTCAGGGCTCCCCATGGCCCCAGGGCGGCGCTAGGGGCTGTGCTGCAGGGGGTGGGGGCGGGGGCAGCAGGGGGCTCTGCCCGGGCAGTCAGGGCTCCCCATGGCCCCAGGGCGGCGCTAGGGGCTGTGCTGCAGGGGGTGGGGTGGAGGCAGTGGGGGGCGCTGTCTCCGGGCAGTCAGGGCTCCCCATGGCCCCAGGGCGGCGCTAGGGGCTGGGCTGCAGGGGGCGGGGGCAGCAGGGGGCTCTGCCCGGGCAGTCAGGGCTCCCCATGGCCCCAGGG
>NW_020681991.1:0-14778 GCF_002925995.2 Terrapene triunguis
TGTCCCGGTGCCCACAATGTGCTGCACGAAAAGCGTTTGTTCCAGCGAGCATGTAGCAAGGAGACTGTGCTGCATGCAAGAAACCGTTCTCACTGGTGGGAACATTTATGTTAGTGGCTGTTGGAGAGTGACATGCAACCTCCTTCTTGATGAGTGACCTGCTGTAGCCCGGTTGCCTTTGGCAGGCTGGCAGCCTCCAGGATCGCCTCTTGCTGCACATTAAACCAGGCACTGCAAACGGTCTTTCTCCTGCTCCAGCTGGGGATGGAATAACACTGAAATACTGGTATGAATATGAACACCGTTGCACACAGACGTGCCCTCATCTCTGGAGATAAGGGTGAGTTCTAAGGGCACCGGCTGCTATTCGAATTTGAAAAATAACTCAGGCAAACCTCCTCCCCTTCAACAGGGAGGAAATGCCGTCTGCGTTATCTTTTGGCTCACAGCCAGTGGCTCAGTCTTGAAGCTTCAGAAAGTACAGGTGGGGCTTTCCCGTTTCCTGCCTACGCCTTGTAGGAATCGCAGAGCTAGAATGGCTTTGCAATTTGCCTTGGGGCATCTAGCCAGCGTGGAGAGGCACTGGTGTCCATCTCCCAAAGACTTGCCATCTCAAGCAGCACTCGCTGGCTCCCTTATGGGCAGCCCTCCCAGGGGGCTGGAAACGGCTATGACCCTTGCCCCAGAAATCAGGACCAAACCATGTTCCTGGGGCCATGGTGGGAAAACTTGCACTGCTGCTGCTCCTGCTGTACCTGAGCAGGGGGTTAACAGGACCTTGGGGGAACAGCTGTATCGCCGGGGGAGAAGGGAGACGACCTACAGCTCTTTTCCATTTCTGTGATTCAGTTCCCAGGACAATCAGCCTGGAAAGTCACGTAGAGAGAGCCTATAACAACCCTCTCGCAGCTAGGGGGCAACTCGATGTATTTGCTCTTTGTGGTAGGGGGCAGCTCTGTCACAAAATGGGTCATAGTGGAGACAGCTTATACATGTACATAGCCCAAGGCAAAGCCTTCAGACGCTCTCATAGCTCAAGCAAGGAGGCAGAGCCCCGCCATCTCTCGATAGCTGTCTGACTGGAGGACCGGTGAGCTCTGGGATGGGGCAGGCCGTTGGCCAGTCTGTGAGCAGAAGAGAGACCCATGGGGATGCAGAGCACTTGAGGTTAGTGTGTGGAGTGATAGGTCAATGAAGAAGCCAGCTGAAATGCGAAACGTCAAGCAGCAGCCATCCGCCCCGGTGCTCTGGGAATTAGTTTGTATCCGAATGACAGCACCAGCTAACATAGCTTAGAAAACAAATATAGAACAGCGCCTGAAAGCCCAGCTTTACGCTCGATCAATGACCGTGAACAAGTCGGGCCTCTGCCCGTTTTTCTTCAAATACAATGTGCTAAATAGTTCCGTCCTGCTCCTTGAGGACGGGCAAGCGTGCTGCAGTCATAGGTGGAAGCTGAGGTTTAGCAACAGTTGGTTTGACTTACCTCCCTAGTTGCTACGTGTCCGTGTCTCGCTGCGGTCTGCCAAGGTCAGGCAAATGCTGGTGCTTCACGGATCCCTTTTATATGCTTATCATCAGGCCTGGGCTGTTCTCATCTGCACCTTGCCAGTGCCAACTGAGCTAAAAATACTACAAAGAACTGGAGAACACAGCAGGCACTTTGCAGGGTGCAAGCACTCCGGAGGGCCTGAGAGTTCTGCAGAATAATTGGCCAGAGAAGTATTTATATCCATATTTATATAGAAAGCGATTCTAGTGGGGGAGATAAGCTACTTTTTCATAGCAGCAGCCAGCACCTGCAAAGGCAGCGTTTGCCTTCTCTCCCCAGCCAGCTCTTTAGAATCACTAATTGGAGAAACACGTGGGTGCATTCTGGGGGAGAACAAGAAAATGGATGGGGGTTTTCTTTGTCTCAGGGTGGTTTGAAAATGAGGATCATGCTACTCCCCCCACCCCGCCTCTGTTTGCAAATCCTATATCTCCCTTGAGTCCCATTTTCATAGCAATCTCCATTCACTCTGGGAGGGACCTAGTTTCATAGAATATCAGGGTTGGAAGGGACCTCAGGAGGTCATCTAGTCCAACCCCCTGCTCAAAGCAGGACCACTCCCCAACTAAATCATCCCAGCCAGGGCTTTGTCAAACCTGACTTTAAAACCCTCTAAGGAAGGAGATTCCACCACCTCCCTAGGTAACCCATTCCAGTGCTTCACCACCCTCCAAGTTAAATAGTTTTTCCTAATATCCAACCTAAACCTCCCCCACTGTAACTTGAGACCATTACTCCTTGTTCTGTCATCTGGTACCACTGAGAACAGTCTAGATCCATCCTCTTTGGAACTCCCTTTCAGGCAGTAGAAAGCAGCTGTCCAATCCCCCCTCATTCTTCTCTTCTGCGGACTCATTCTTCTCTTCTTTCATCCCAGTCCAGCTTGCTCCTTGCAGGGAAGGGGCGTTCAGCCAAGAATACCTTCTGTAGCAGCAGGACTAACAGCCCCAGAGGTGGGGAGTGAAATTACTTCTCTTTAGATTCTTGGCTCTTTGGGGCAGGGGCTGTCTGTCTGTTCTGTGTTTGTACAGCACCGATCACAATGGGGTCCATGACTGGAACTGCTAGGTACTATTGTAATACAAATACTATCTCAGGACAATGCCTTGGTATCTCCAGGCATGGATACACTTTATTGGTATTATTGCCTAACTGTCTTTCACTAAGGGTAGGTCTATACTTAAAGCTGGAGGCGTAATTGCCAGCACAAGGAGACGCACACATGCTAGCTCTGAGCGAGCTAGTGCACTAAAAATAGGGTTGCCACACCATCATGAGTAGCTAGCTGCCCGAATACACACCCTGTATCTCAGAGAGGACTATTCTCAGGGCTGCTAGCCCATCCCGCTGCTTGTGCCGTGGTGCCTACATTCTGTTTTTAGTGTCCTAATTTGATCAGACCTAGCACAAGAATGTCTCCCCTCGCTGAAATTTACAGCGCCAGCAGGCATATCCTATGTGGCATAATCTCCCCTGTTCCTGTTCACACATAGAATCATAGAATATTAGGGTTGGAAGAGACCTCAGGAGGTCATCTAGTCCAACCCCCTGCTCAAAGCAGGACCAACCCCTAACTAAATCATCCCAGCCAGGGCTTTGTCAAACCTCTAAGGTTCGAGATTCCACCACCTCACTAGGAAACCCATTCCAGTGCTTCACCACCCTCCTAGTGAAATAGTGTTTCCTAATATCCAACCTAGACCTCCCCCACTGCAACGTGAGACCATTGCTCCTTGTTCTGTCATCTGCCACCACTGAGAACAGCCGAGCTCCATCTGCTTTGGATCCCCGCTTCAAGTAGTTGAAAGCAGCTATCAAATCCCCCCTCACTCTTCTCTTCTGCAGACTAAATAACCTCTGTTCCCTCAGCCTCTCCTCGTAAGTCCCCATAATCATTTTTGTTGCCCTCCGCTGGACTCTCTCCAGTTTGTCCACATCTTCACTCCATCCGCAAATATCCTGCATCATCTTGATCAGAGCTGTGGTCAAACAATGGGAAAATCTTAGTGGCCAGCTGCCTGGGAAAAATGTCATTGGAAGAATATTTTCCAGCGCTCTACTGCAGAACTTGGCAGAAAAGGAGAGAAATTGTTTTGGAATTGATGAGAGAAATGCGTCAAAGAAGCTTCCACGGATATTAGTCCATCAGTTCTGCTCTGGATTTCCTGTGTAACGAAATCACGGTTTACTGAGGCGGCAGGTTGTTGTGTGTTTCCCTTCCTACTTATGTAGGCTCTGATGATGCATGTGGCAAGGGGGGGCTGCACGCACACACACACCTCGGAGCAGAATGCACATTAAATTACTAGTGCTGCGACTTGGTATTTGCAGAAAGTCAGTAAAAAGGAAACTTTCAGAGTTAGCAGATCGTTGCACCAAGGATTTAGCGAGGGAAGATTGCCGGACCAATGGCAGACAGCTAAATATGCAATGGCTACGTGACGGGGTGTCCACCCCACACAAGCCCTGAGCGGGGCCAGACAGGATTAATTAACCTTCGATGCTGCAGCTGGAGGGGAACCAGGGCTTGATAAGGCCTATGGCAGATTAAACCCAGCTGGGGAAGGCGCTTGGCTAAGAGTATGAGCCAGGAAGTGAGAGCAGAAAGAGGCCGCAGGGATGAGGTCTGTGGTCACTCCCTAGAGGAAAAGAGAGCTGGCCAGGAATAAGAAGGAGAATCCTGGGAGTCCGGTCTTGGACTGGGGAGTCTGGCAAGAGGCTGATAACGGTGAAGTAACCATGGGGAGCAGAGGAATCTCCGGGGTAAATCCAGAGATAGGCAAGGAGATAGAGAGTTGGTTTAGGAAGGAGCCCAGGGAAACAACAACAGGGACTGAGACTGAGCAGACCTAGGTTGCTAGTCACAGGGTCCCTGGGCTGGAACGCAGACTAGGGATGCACCCAGGTTCCCCTACCAGGCACGGGGAAGTGGCACAGGACCTGGAGACCATCTGAGACAGCATCCGGACAGCTTGTCCAGTGGGACGTTGTTACCCCGGAAAAAGGGGATTATATAGTGACCTGGTTGGAGGACCAAATGGTGAAAAGGGAGGACCCTGAGTTATGAAGAGAAGGGCCACAGTGCTAACAATGGACAGAAGGGGGCGCCAGAGGAGGCCAAAGCTAATTCCCAGACCCAACCACAAGGAGGCGCACCTGCAGTGAGTGGAACTCCTTCAGAAGCTAAAATACACTTTCAATCCCTCTAACAGGGCTGCCCGGGGGGGCGGGGGAGTGGGACAATTTGCCCCAGGCCCCGGGCCCCGCAGGGGCCCCCAGGAGAGTTTTCGGCGGGTCTTCAGCGGCAGGTCCTTCAGTGCCGCCGAACACACCCAGAGCGAGTGAAGGGCCTGCTGCCGAAGACCCGGAGCTCCTTCCGCACCTGGTCTTCGGCAGCAATTTGGCGGCTCCTTCACTCGCTCTTAGACCCGCCTCCGCCAAAGTGCCCCGAAGACCCCAGGCCCCCTGAATCCTCTGGGCGGCCCTGCCCTCTAAACGTTAACAACACTAGCACAGACCCCTAGACACTGCAGAAATCCAGAGGGCTCTGCATGGGGTCTATGCTAATTGAACCGGGGAGGGGGCTATAAAAGGAATAACTCTTAGAGCATCTTCTCCATCCCTCTGCCAGCACAAAATTATTCCCTAGCAGTATATTCTCCATTGTTTTTGTCCAGCCAGGTTTCCCAGGCTCTGCTTGCAAAGAAAAGCAAACCACTGCAGTTAGTTACTGTTGATGTGATCTGAATGTATCGTATGTGTACTAATGAAATGGGCATAATGAAAGGAGGATTCTAACCGGCTTACAAGTGCCCACCTATGCGGGCATCCCATGAAACTGACTGGGTCAAATGTTGATTTCACTTCTGCAAACTCACTAGGAACATAGGAACTGCCAGACCGGATCAGAGCTGTGATCCATCTAGTCTAGTGTCCTGCCTCTGACAGTGACCAGCAGCAAATGTGTCCTACAAGAACCGTGCAGTAGGCACTTTAAACCCCTCCAAGGGGGAAAATAGGTGGCGTGGTAATTTCCTGTGCTCATTCATTTTAATTGCGAAACCCTTCCAGCCTCCCTTGGCTCCTGAAGTGCGTAGCTGCTTTTTCACAAAGCCCTCAGCAAGAAGCCAAAAATGAAGAGACAAGGGAGAATTGCTCACGCTTCGATATTGGCTGCCGGCTGCCTTTCCATTCCAATTCCCTGGAAAGCGAAGTTGAATCCAAGAAACGAGGCCAGGGAGAATATTTTTAAATAGTCCATTTAAATGCCTTTACCTGGACTAGAGTTGAACTTTCCAAATTAAGTGTACACTTAACTTTCCCAGAGTGATAAATCTGAAGGCCAGGAGGGTCTATCATGACTATCTAGTCTGACCTCCAAGCAGAGCACACAGAGAATTCCACCTGATGGTTCTTTCGACAAGCCTAGCATGTTGTGATTGTACTAGAGCATATCTTTTAGCAAGGCATCCGGTTTCCAATCAAACACTCCCAGTGGTAGTAAATGTCCCACAGCCTTTTGTAAACTGTGCAAGTAGTGAAGCTATCCTTACTGTTAAAAACGTGTACCTTATTTCCAAGTTGCCTTCTTATAATTTTATCAGGGTTTTCCTGATCCTGCTTGCAGGCTAAGGGGCTCTGTAAGGAAGCATGCAATCTTGGTGCCAGCCTAGAACAGGTGGGGTGAGTTGTGTGCCTCCGCCTTATGGAGCAGCCTTCTTTATCTCTCTCTGGTTTTGGTTCTTGTGTGTTAGGATACTGGATTTTAAGAAATAAACTAGTGTTATGTTGCAACCATTTAGAAAGATAAAAACATAAAATACTCTGTCTGCATATGCTGTTAACATAACTATGGTTTTGGGCAGGGGGGCAGACTGCCCAACTCTTTGGGGTTGCCAGGGCTGGGAGCTCACAGAAGAGGTACATGGATTCCCTTTACACTGCCACCCTGTGCTGGGGGGTGTAGTGATCCCTCTTATAAGGGGGAAGCTGAACTGATTAAAGCCCAGGAGTTGCTGGCAGTTGAGCTGGGAAGCATGGGCTGGGAATGAGTTGAAGGCAAGGGAAGAGAAAACAGATGCTCAGGAGGGAAGGGCTGTACCTGGCGAGATGGGCAGAAGGTTGATGTTGATCCATCCCCATGTGATTTAGGTGGAGAGCCACGTCAGTGTGGTGACCACATTGTGCTAGAAAATACAGAGATCCAACCTGTGTGAGGAGAAACTGAGGCTGTGGATGGGCCTGAAACCAGAGTGGGACAGGAACTTATTTCAAGACCCATAAATACTGTTTCTTAATGGTATTTAGGAGTAGAGAGAGGATTACAAATAGGAATATTCTCCCTTTGGCTCGCTGTCAACTCCAGGTGAAAAATGCCATTATATTTTGCATTAAAATAAAACAATATTAAAATCTGGAATAAAACCTTGGGAAGGGGGGTAAATCTATGTGGAAACCTCTTCCCGCAACCCCCCCCCCCCCCGCAACTGTAAGTGAATGTTACGTACTATGAGAGAAGGCTGGTCTGGTAGAAAAGGTACTGGACTGTCACTCTGGGGAGCCGGCTTCCATTCCTAGCTTCAACACATTCTTGATGGATGATCTTGGCCAAGTCGCTTCCCCTCTTGGCCTTATGGCAGGTGGGGGATTCCTAGGGCTTGGAGAGGGGTCCCAGCCAAGTATCTCTGCACAAACACCAACCCTCCCTCCAAGGGGAGGAGGTCAGATTTAACCCCTGAAACAAACACCGCCCTTAACTATAGAATACTTCTATCTAACCCAGGTAAAGCCAGGAGTAGACCTGGGTCAGGATCTCTAGCAGAGGTTATGCAATCTCTCATGCCCCTGATGCAACATACAGCACCCACCCCCTCCCCCATGCTTGGCTTAGAGACACACTGATTCTCTGCCCCATGCCAGTGCAATCCCCTCCCTGCCTTTGGGTCAGCCCAGCCTGTGTGTGCGCTCCAAGGTGGACGTGTAGTGTGAGCTCAGAATGGTGGGTCCTGTTGCGTGGTCTCAGCTCTTCTGCCAGCTCCAGGCTGAGCGTTTATAAGAGTCCCCTTTTCCAAACAGCACTGAACATGAGAACGGCCATAGTGGGTCAGAACAAACGTCCATCTAGCCCAGTATCCTGTCTTCCGACAGTGGCCAATGCCAGGTGCCCCAGAGGGAATGAACAGAACAGGTAATCATCAAGTGATCCATCCCCTCTCGCCCATTCCCAGCTTCTGGCAAACAGAGGCTAGGGACACCATCCCTGCCCATCCTGGCTAATAGCCATTGATGGACCTATCCTCCATGAACTTATCTAGTTCTTTTTTGAACCCTGTTATAGTCTTGGCCTTCACAACATCCTTTGGCAAAGGGTTCCACAGGTTGACAGTGTGTTGTGTGAAGAAATATTTCCTTTGGTTTGTTTTAAACCTCCTGCCTATTGATTTCATTTGGTGGCCCTAGTGCTTGTGGTATGAGAAGGAGTAAATAACACTTTCTTATTTACTTTCTCCACCCCAGCATATCCCCCCCTGAATCGTCTCTTTTCCAACCTGAAAAGTCCCAGTCTTATTAATCTCTCCTCATACGGAAGCTGTTCCATACCCCTAATCATGTTTTGTTGCTCTTTTCTGTACCTTTTCCAATTGCAACATATCTTTTTTGAGATGGGGCGACCAGCGCTGCAGACCGTGCTCAAGATGTGGGCGTACCATGGATTTATATAGAGGCAATATGATATTTTCTGTCTTATGTATCCTTTTCTTAATGACTCCCAACATTCTGTTCGCTTTTTTGACTGCCGCTGCACATGGAGTGGATGTTTTCAGAGAACTCTCCACAACGACGCCAAGATCTTTCTTGAGTAGATAGAAGCTAATTTAGACCCCATCATTTTATATGTATAGTTTCTGTCTCTGCCCTAGCTCAGCGCTCCTGCTTCCTGCACGTGTGTCTTTTTTTGTTTCCTCTCTCTGAATTTTCCTGGGCTCATCCCCTGTCCCACCCCCATCTGCTCATTGGCTCAAACCCTCCCAGGGGTCACAGTTAATTCTGTTTATTAGCTACAGAAAGATAGATTTTAAGTGACTACAAGTAGTGACACACACAAGTCAGAACTGGTTACAAGAAAATAAAAGGTAACACACAAAGCAAAGGTCTCTCTCACCACCTGTTCCAGCAGTCTTACCGACTGAATCTCTTTCAGCCAGGGTCTCTCCCCTGTCCAATGCTGCTTCCTTTGTTCTTCAGGTGCTGATGATGCCATGGGTAAAGAGCAAGGGAGAGATGAGTTGGGGTGTCTGCCCTCTTCTCTTATTGCCCTTTTGCTTGTGCAGGAACCATCTCCAGCTGATGTTCAGGAGATAAAGTCCGTGTGGACAGGAACCTTAAACTGCTTCTTTGTCAAAATGTAGATCTTTTGCCCACACCTTCTCTCCTGCCAAAGAGAGGCCACTCAATCAGGTGATAGGGCCCTTGGATTCGGTTGACACCTGGCTGAGGCATTGGCTAGCCTTTTGTCTTTGGAGAACTTGTTTGACTGCCCTGCAGAATATGTTGGAACACATCCCAGTAATATCACACAGTGGAATCTTATAACTTTCCATACAATGTTCCCGCAGATATTTTACCTGGACAATAATGATCAGCAAACCGTGAGTGTTCAAATGATACCTTACACGGTATGCTTTGTACAAAATTTAACATAATCAATGTAAAAGGGGTGAACATAGGGGTCAGGGCAGTCCCAAGCGGGGGTGCAGGGCCCGGGACACAGGCGCCGAGCTTCTAATTTGCTGGGGGTGCTCCCCTCAGCTCCCCCCAGGCCTAGCCCCCACTCCACCCCTCCCCCAAAACCCCACCCCCACCGCTGCTCTGTCCCACCTCTTCCAACCCCTGCCCCTCCCAAGAGCGCACTGTGCCCTCACTCCTCTCTCTTCCCCCCCCCCCGCACCTCCTGATGCCATGAAACATCTGATCCATCGTAGGCACTGAGAGGGAGGGGCGGGGGAGGTGCTCATTGGTGGGGCCCACCGGCAGGCGGGAGGTTCTGGTAGGGGGGCTGCCAGTGGCCGTCTCTCACCTCCTCACCACCCCCCACCTGCTCGCCCGCCCGCCTCCTCACCCCGCTCCTGCCTGCCTGCCACTCGCCTCCCCCCTCCCCTCCCCCCCCCCCCGGTTTTCCCCCCCCCCCCCCCCCCCCCCCCCAAAGTGCGGGACCCGGAGCAGTCACCCTGATTCGTCGTACCCAAGGGGCGGCTCGGATAGGGGTACAGACTGTCACACTCACCCTCTGTGGATATGACCAAACACCGAGACCATCATCCTGTGTAAGACTAAGACTGGCATAGGGGGCAAGGATTATACTGCCCAGGTGGAGCCATCTCCTGGCACCTGCGCAAACCCGACCATGGTGGCCCACAGCCTAGTCACTGTCAGGGAAGTCAGAGTCCTGCCAGTCAGAGTCCTGTACCACACCCATCAGTCCATAAGGCTGTACCACAATCAGGTCATTGCATGGGTACTCTGCCTTGACTGGGAAGATGTGGTGATGCCAGGAGTATCTCCATTGCCCGGCAGAGCAGCGTTAGAGAAGGCCTAGGAGAGTCCTGGCTCCAGGAGATAGACATGAGCACTACGTAGGTTACCACAGAACAGAGGCAGCATCTGGCCCAGGTGATTTGGAAACATTCTGCCACTTTCTCCAAGCAGCCAGCCTACTTTAGGTGTAAAAAACAACGAGGAGTCCTTGTGGCACCTTAGAGACTAAATTTGTTAGTCTCTAAGGTGCCACAAGCACTCCTCGTTGTTTTTGCTGATACAGACTAACATGGCTACCACTCTGAAACCTGTCACCATACTTTAGGTGTGTGACCCACATCCAGTATCAGATCACCACCAACCACACCCCGATCTGAGAGAGGTCCCAGCCGGTCCCACCTGCCTTATACCAACCAATGAAAGATGCTCAATGAAATGAAGGAAGCAGGTGTTACTGGAGTAAGCTGCAGCCCCCATTGTCCTGGTAAAGAAAGACGGGGAAACTCCACTTCTGCGTGGACTACTGGAAACTCACCCAAGTTATGCATAAGGATATTTACCTACTGCCCTGCATAGAGGAGGCGTTGACTGCCCTTAAATCCATCTCCCTATTCTCCACCATTGACCTTGCTAGTGGGTATTGGCAGATACCGATGGTGCTGGAGGACCATCCATGTGAGAGACAGTCCAGGCTGGAGAGTTAAGGGGCACAGTGGTCCCACAGTCCCAGGCTTGGCCCCCGAGTGTCAGGTTCCAGTAGCCTGGTCCCAGCAAGTGGGTGGCAGTCTAGCCCTGGCTCTCTGTTTGAGATCTAACCATGTCCCCAGCCATCTCTTTAAAGTCCATATTGGGGTATTTTATTTTATTTTTTTCTTAACGAAAGCTGAGATTCTGGTGTCATCACATGACTTCAAGGCTCTTAGTAAAAAATCAAATATTGCGAGACTCATGCTAAAATTGCAAGAGTTGGCCACCCTCCACCCTTTGTCTGACTTAATTATTTAGACTTCAAGCTCTTTGGGGAAGGGACTTTCTCTTACTGTGTTTGTCCAGTGCCTAGCACAATGGGGCCATACTCTTGGTTGGGGCCTTAGATGCCACAATCATACAAATATGAAAGGTTTCTTGATGAAAATGTTACTCTAGATTCAACCTAGCATGCCTACTGCATTTATCTCCAGTTGCTATGGTGCCAGGGTAATTTTCCTAGAACAATAGAGTAAATAATACATCAAAGGTACCTGTCACTAAGCGTCCCTGTCTTGTGCATCTTCTTCCTTGATGAATATTTCAAGGGCATTCTTTTAATTAACAGGCTTCTCTTTCATACTGAGGAAGCTCATGTTGTTTTTGACAACTCCCCTCCATTATACTATTTTTTTTTTCTTTATAGGTGACTACATGAAATTAAAATAAGTTGATGCCTTTTTGATCAAATGCATGGAAGTACCACAGGGATTGTAGATTCTGCTTCATAAACTGGGACGAGAATTTCACAAACAGTGGCAAAGGGCTCGATGTGTATTTTGGTAAAAGTAAAATAAGAGCCATCCCTACCTGAAGCTATCCTGCATAACACAAATCCAAAACTGGAATCTTTGTCAAGACTTGAAAATTTTTTGGCTGACTTCATTATGCTATGCTGGGGGTTGGGCAATTACATTGCTTTATTGAGGCTGTGGGCATTGTGGCTGCTTTCTATTCAGGCAAAATGGGGGAACAATTAAATATCCCTTTGTTTAGTGATAGCTGAAACTATGGAAAACTACCGCCCAAGCACCAAACCTCATGCAAACGTGGGCAATGGGTGTGCATGCAGTCCAAGGAGTTTCTGGGTTGGGGGGGAGGCTCTGATGACAAACACAGGGGAGGGGGACTGATTTGATTGCGTGTGTGTGTGTGTCTGTGTACGCGCAGAAGAAGAAAGAAGCAGACAGAGAAGGCATCAGAAAAGCCAATGAAAGAGGCAAGGGAAGCATTGGCAGCATTGCCAAGAGAAAGCATGCTTTTTGGGCAGAGTGCTGGATGAAAAAAGGCTTGGAACTGTAACCAGGGAAACTGCCTCCCGTTTGATTCTTTTTGTGTTCAGAGAAACAGGGCTTTCTTTGTAAATAAACAGGATTGTAGCAAAGAAATACCCGACTCTTATCAATTTCTCCTTATGGAAACAATCTTCAGAATCCCGAATATTGGCTAATGTCTCAGTCCCATGGAGTAACCATTATTTTTCATCTGTATTTCCAGATTTCAGACAGGAGTAGAAGCATAAGAAAACACGTGAGAGAGCCTGATCTCATTATATCTCCGGCTTGCGCAGAAGCAGGAGATCCTGGAAATCTGTTACGGCATCCTGTGCTGCAGAGATTTCCAACTCTGGAGAAGCTTTTGAATAGCATCTGAACTAAACCTCTAAGCCTTCGGGGGCTTGCCCCTTTAGGCAAAGCATTGGCCCACATATTGAATATGGGAGCAGAAAAATATTCTGTTTTGAGTTGTCGGTGGGCCTCCACATGTACCGTGCAACTATAATAAGGTAGCAGTGAAATGAACTGGCTGGTGTAGCTGCCAGAGGCTCTGTCAATGTGATGTTCCACATTGGCCATGACGAACAGCAGCACGGTGACATCCTAGAAGTCCTGGTGGCTCCCAGATTTAGCATCATGTGTATCCATTACAGTCTGCTTCAGGGATGCCCATTGTGTGTGTCTCTTCTCCATCCACTCTGGCTCCTGGCTCCTTTTTTAGTCCACCTAAGTTCAAGTCTGAATAATGTGTTTTCCCCTGGAACATGCCTGCTTCAGGCTGCCTAGTGACACATGTTTCTAGCACACTCGTGCTGCCATTTGTTCTCACTTTTCCTGGTTTTGTAACTATAAAATGTGTGGGAAGAGCAAAATGTGCGTGTGTTGCTGTTTTCAAGACTAGTATTTTCATTTGAGATCTAGTTTTAAAATGTCCAGTCCCTGCCCTTACTGCTTGGTTTGAGGAAGGGGTGGCCTGGATTAGCAGAGCACTACTGGGAAGGACTACTAGGAGTCCATGGAACTATGCCTGTGAAGGAGACACAATCCTCAACACTTAAGGAATTAGTGGGGAGACAAAACAAGGAAGTGTGAGGGCAAAGGAAGTGGCTGGGATCATAGAATCATTGAAGATTAGGGTTGGAAGGGACCTCAGGAGGTCAACTAGTCCCACCCCCTGCTCAAAGCAGGACCAATTCCCAACTAAATCATCCCAGCCAGGGCTTTGTCAAGCCGGACCTTAAAAACCTCTAAGGATGGAGATTCCACCACCTCCCTAGGTAACCCATTCCAGTGCTTCACCACCCTCCTAGTGAAATAGTTTTACCTAATATCCAACCTAGACCTCCCCCACTGCAACTTGAGACCCTTGTTCTGTCATCTGCCACTACTGAGAACAGCCGAGCTCCATCCTCTTTGGAACCCCCTTCAGGTAGTTGAAAGCAGCTATCAAATCCCCCCTCATTCTTCTCTTCTGCAGACTAAATAACCCCAGTTCCCTCTGTGACGATGCGGTTCTGGCGGAACCCAACTGAGAGTGCCAACTCAGGACAAATTGCTCAAACAGGGCAGTTACAGCCCAAGGCTGGGGTTTTTTCCACCTCTAAGGCAAACCAAACCAGCCAGACTAGGAGGACTTCGGTCTCACCCCACTGGCTAACCGCAAGTCTCACAAGCAATCTCCTTAAGACACTCCAGTTTCCCAGTATTACCACCAGTGCCACTCGTTATGGGGACAAATGGTTATGAAAACCAATACCCCAGTAAAAGAAAAAGGTTCTCCTGATCCCAAAGGACCAAGCCCCAGACTCAGGTCAATATACAAATCAGATCTTACCCACAAATCACGCTGTTGCCAATCCTTTAGAACCTAAAATCTAAAGGTTTATTCATAAAAGGAAAAAGATAGAGATGAGAGTTAGAATTGGTTAAATGGAATCAATTACATACGGTAATGGCAAAGTTCTTGGTTCAGGCTTGCAGCAGCGATAGAATAAACTGCAGGTTCAAATCAAGTCTCTGGAATACATCCCCCGCTGGGATGGGTCCTCAGTCCTTTGTTCAAAGCTTCAGCTTGTAGCAAAGTTCCTCCAGAGGTATGAAGCAGGATTGAAGACCCAATGGAGATGAGGCATCAGCCTTATATAGTCTTTTCCAGGTGTAAGGACACCTCTTTGTTCTCACTGTGGAAAATTACAGCAAAATGGAGCCTGGAGTCACATGGGCCAGTCCCTGCATACTTTGCTGAGTCTGAAGGCATATTGGCCTTCTCTCAATGGGTCCATTGTATAGCTGATGGTCCTTAATGGGCCATCAAGCAGGCTAGGCAGAGCTAATCCCAGCTTGTCTGGGATGTCACCCAGAAGCATAGCATAAGTTTGCCATACAGACAGTATAGAGCCAATATTCATAACTTCAACTACAAAACAGATACACACATATAGACAGCATAATCATAACCAGTAAACCATAACCTTGTCTTAGACACCCCATTTGACCCCCTTTATACAAGATTTGGGTGCCACTACAGGACCTTGGTTGCAACAATGATCTATATGGTCCCAGTTTATGTCAATAACGTCACACCCTCAGCCTCTCCTCATAAGTCATGGGCCCCAGCCCTCTAATCATTTTTGTTGCCCTCTGCTGCAGTCTCTAATTTGTCCACAT
>NW_020681992.1:0-1688 GCF_002925995.2 Terrapene triunguis
GGCACTTTCTTCAGCCCCTAGGCTCACTCCCTGGGCATAGATTGTCTGGTACCCATTCTCGGGAAGTGGGATCCTGTTAGGGTTACCATTCGTCCAGGTTTTCCCAGACGTTTCCTCTTTTTTGATCCTCTGCCCTTCGTAGGATTGCCAACTTTCTAATGGCACAAAACCGAACATCTCCGCCCCACCTCCTACCCCACCCCTGGCCCGCCCCTTCTCCAAGGCCCTGCCCCCACTTGCTCCATCCCCCCTCCCTCCGTTGCTTGCTTTCCCCCACTCTCACTCACATTCACCGGGCTGGGGCGGGGTTTGGGGTGCAGGGGGGGTATGGGCTCTGGGCTGGGGGTGCAGGCTCTGGGTGGAGTCAGTAATAAAGGGTTCAGGGTGAGGGAGAGGGCTCCAGGCTGGGCCAGAGGAGTGCGGGTGTGGGGGGAGTGAGGGCTCCAGCTGGGGGATGCAGGCTCTGAGGTGGGCTGCGGATGAGGGGTTTGGGGTACAGGAGGGTGCTCCGGCTGGAATTCCGGAGTGCAGGATGGGGTGAGGGCTCCGGTTGGTGGAGTGGACTCTGGGGTGGGGCCGGGGATGAGGGGTTTGAGGTGCAGGTGTGAATTCAGGGCTGGGGTGCAGGAGGGGATTCAGGGTCCCGGCAGCACTTACTGCAGCTCCCAGGTAGCAGCTGCAAGGTCCCTGCAGCTCCTAGGCATCTGAGCGGCCAGGGAGGCGCCACGCACTGCCCTCATGCCTGCAGGTGCCGTCCCCGCAGCTCCCATTGGTTGCGGTTCCTGGCCAATGGGAGCTGTGGGGCAGGCACTCAGGGCGGGGGCAGCGCGCAGAGCCTCCCTGGCCACCCATGCACCTACAGGTTGCAAGGACCAGGTGGCCGCTTCCGGGAGCCGCACAGAGCTAGGGCAGGCAGGGAGCCTGCCTTAGGCCTGGGCCCCTCCGACACCACCAACCAGAGCTACCAGGGTCCCTTTTCGACTGGGCGTTCCAGTCGAAAACTGGACGCCTGGCAACTCTCGCCCTCTGTCCAGGTGGATATTTCAAGTCAGAGGAAATGTCTGGGATTTTTGCGGAGCAGACATTGCAGCTGAGAAAGAGCGGGTCTCTGTGCCCCGACTGGTCCCTCCCCTGCAGCCACAGTTGCCAGTTCCCGCCAACCCAGACCCTGGCTCCAAACCCTGGGGAAGGGCAGAGTCCTGCAGGGAGGTGCTGACTGATGGCTGGCACTGTGTCCCGGGTCTGAGCCAGCCGCCCTGCCACCATGACAGGGAGCGACATTCCCTCCCATCTCAGGCATGAGACTGCAGGTCTCCCTCCAGCAACCCCCAGATAGCCTCTCCAGTACTCCCCAAATACCCCCTCCCAGTGCACAAACACCCCTCCAGCTCCCCCAAACTGTACCCTCCCTACACCTCCCCTCCCTGTATGCCTCAGTTTCCTCACCACTCTTGAGCATTCTTTGGGATCTGTTCAATGTCTTTTAGGGTCCCGGGAAGGGTTGCCAGATGCCTGGTTTTCAACCAGATGTCTGGTAAAAAAGGGGACCTGGCAGTGTCTGGTCAGATGCACTGACCAGACACCAAAAGTCTGGTTTACTGCCAGGGGTGGGGTGGGAGCGCCTGGTCATCAACCTGTGCTAGCCCCTGCTCAGCCAGTGCCGCCTCCTATCTGCAGGGAGGCAGGCT
>NW_020681993.1:0-1569 GCF_002925995.2 Terrapene triunguis
TTCTCCACCAGCTGGCTACCTTTGCCTTGTATTGAAGAAAAGGAGTGTGTGTGTGTGTGTGTGTGTGTGTGTGTGTGTGTGTGTGTGTGTCTCTCTCTCTGCCACTGTTGTAATAGCTGCAGCGGACATTGCTGATGAAGTCACAGTTCATTGTTCTGATGTCAGGAAGAGAACAGTGATGTCTGAATCTGGGATATGCCTTAGTATAATGTGAGCTAGAATACATTTATTATTCTCTGGTGTATTTACGTCTGCAGCCGTAGCAGCATGGGATCTCTGGATCTCATAAGCTAAGCACTGTTGTATTTGCATAGGAGACTTCCAGAGAATGTCCAGGCCCCCTAGGAAATTATGTTGATGACATAGGTGGCATTTTGCCTTTGCATCATTACTGAACCATGTCGTAGCTGGCTGGTAGGTGCTGCTGTCTTGTTTAGGAATGCAGCCCTTTCAAAGAGCCATAATACAGGGGTTTTTCCCTTTATTAATATTTCTTTATGGATTTGCTATTTAAATTGGCAACTGAATAGTAAGACATTAATATTTCTGCACTGCTTTGGAAACAAAGTGCTAAATTATAGTAGTAGCATGTTTGTAAGTGGATAAAAATAAATGTATTTTATCAGGAAATCTAATAAACACACTAATAAATGTAGCTTCTGGTACCCAGGAGATGTGTGTTATTTTCCTCCTTTTAAAGGAGGGGAAACTGAAGCTTAGAGAGGTCAAGGGACAGTGCCCAGGGCCACACACTGAATCAGTGGTAGAGCCAGGAATAGAATCCCACTTTCCTGCCATCAAGTCATGGTTTAACCACTGTCAAGAAGGTTACAAATTCCGTTAGACTGAAAAATTAATACCAATTCTCTTCTTGTTTTTTTCCCTTATGTTAATAATGTTCTGTCTGCTCCCAGTGGGCCAAATTCTTCTGTTACTTACACCCATTCCCCTTATTTATGTGCATGGGGCTGCATGGCTATTCGCAAAGGCACAAGTTGGCCTAATTATTTCGTTCTATATCATTTCAATTAAAATAGGACTGGTTAGAGGCTTCTGTACATGAGGTCAGATTCTGATCTATGTTTCACCAGTGAAGTCAATGGAGTTACTCCGCCTATGTACATGGGTGGAATCAGGATATTTGCCCTGAAGCTGGATATTTCAAATCCCCAGCCTGTCTCGTAACTGCTTTGCTCAGATATGTTGGCTCACACCACTTGAGCAAGCTAACAGTTGCTTCAGAAATGCAGTCACAGCAGTAGACAATGCTTATTTAAAATCTTAGCTGTCCGTTTTCTTCAGCTGAATGAGAGCTGAACAAGGCAGCTGAGTTGCATATTCTATCCAACTTTTGGATCACATGACTGTGGCTTTTCTGCCGCTACTTTAAATTACTATCAGCTTCTGAACTTCTCGAGGCAGAAGCTTGAGGTCTTGTTGGTGTAAGATGAGTGAAGCTATGGGCCACATTTGGTGGGCCCCACTTTGGTTATCTCTGTTTCATGCTAAATCTGAGAGTTGAATTATTTCCCACAGCTGCTGCTTTCTTGGCTTTCTGAATTGCAGAAA
>NW_020681994.1:0-3146 GCF_002925995.2 Terrapene triunguis
AGGTCCAACGGTGTCTTGGTGGGTCCTGGAGCATCACGAGATGGTGGGGGTGGCCGCCTTGAAGGTGACGTTCTCTCTTTCCAGTCCACCCCTCCCACTCCTCTCATGTAGTGACTCCGCCTCCCAACTTGTAACTCAAAACGATCCAATTTGTACCAGTCAGTCTCCAACTTTTACTGACTTTTCTGAACAATTTTACATAACCGGTTGAGTTGGACTTGTGTTACCTTGAACAACTTAGAGAACAGGCCTCTGCCCAACCACTATCATCATCTGTATGGGGAAACTGAGGCATGGAGAGGTTAAATGACTTGCCTAAAGTAACACAGGGAGTCTGGGGCAGAGCCAGGAACTAAACCCAGATCTTCTGAGTCCCATGCCAGTGATTTAACCACAAAATTATCCTTACTCCTCCCATCTGAGCCTCCGCCCTGGAAGACCCTCTGCCTTATACCATTGTTTCCAAGGAGTCAGGAAAGCCAGGGGTGAGTCAAAATTTCCAGGCAACTGGCACCCAATTAAGCTGGAGTTAAGGTTCAAAATGCATCTCAGTAACTTAAAGGTTAAAAAATATTGCTACATTTTTGTAGTTATAAACCTCCCCGCCCCCCAAATATTAGAAACTCAGGAAATTCATTTATATGGGGGCGAAAGACCTCTCTGGCTTCAAGATTAGGCTAGATAAGTTTATGGAGGGAATGGTTTAATGGGATAACGTGATTTTAGTCAATTAGGTAATAAAGTGCCATCGCTGGTAAAATGTGGGTCTGGCTAGAGAATCTTGCCTGTATGCTCGGGGTTCTACTGATCGCCATATTTGGGGTCGGGAAGGAATTTTCCTCCAGGGTAGATTGGCAGAGGCCCTAGAGGTTTTTCGCCTTCCTCCGCAGCATTGGGCAGGGGTCGCAAGCTGGAGGATTCTCTGCGACTTGAAGTCTTTAAATCACGATCTGGAGACTTCAACAGCTGAGTTAAGGGAAAGTGGGTGGGTCAGCTTTTGTGGCCTGCATCATGCGGGAGGTCAGACTAGATGACCATAATGGTCCCTTCTGACCTTTGAGTCTATGAGTCTATATTAATTTTAACAGAAACCTAAGCAAGCCATTCTGCCAGTTTGAAGCTGGACAGTCTTGTATCTGTAAGGTTTGTCCCTCTCTAATACTGATATAAAACCCCATGTCCTTTTTGTACAATATCATCATGGATGCACAAAAGAGGCTGTTCGCAGAGTGTGCTGTTCTGTCCCCACCAGTATCAGAGACCTCAGAGACACTGCGTTTGTGAGGGCACACCGGTATCACTCTGCAAAATGGCATCTTCCATGTGACATGACCTTGCATGCACCGTGTGTGCGAAGTCACGCCAATGGAGGCAGGGTGGCGCGCCCTGCAAAATGGCGTCCTCCATGCAGCATGACCTTGCATGCCCTGTGCATGTGAGGTCACAGCAGCAAGGACAGGGTCACACCGGCAGGGGTCGGCCCATGCAACCAAGGGGATGTCCTGTATTCTGGGGGTGCCTCGGTAGCCAACTTCCAGAATCCCCAAAGTCTGAAATTACAGCAGTGCACAGACTGCCTGACACCAGCCTCCATTTATCCCTTCTTTGTTCCTTTTCTACCCAAGCCCGATACTGAAGACCCTGACTCATTCAAGGAAGGGTCAGGCCCGCTACATTGTAAGATGCAAGGGGAATTGGCTCAAGGGGTGTCATAGGGTTAGCTGCTCTTTATGGGGAACCAGGGCCCAGTCTGCCCCTGACTGCCTGATGAAGGCCCCACCGGGGGGTAATTGGCTGACCCGGGTGGCTGATTAATAAAGGATACCCATGCTCAGTTAGAGGGCAGCTCCAATCGGAGATGGGAGGCTCCTGTGGAGCGGAGGGCAGCTCGCAGGAGAAACCTGAGGCAGAGGGCTGAGCAGGGCTCTCTGGGGACCTATTGGGGACAGCCAGCCTTTCAGAGGAGCTCATGGAGATGGGCATCTCCTAGATAGAGGATGGCAGTCTGCAGGCACCCAAAAGGACCTGGTCTCATCCAGTGGTCACCCAGACATAGGCTGGAAGCCTGGCCTCACAAGGATCACCTGCTTTCCCTGGAGAAGGGTCACAGAGGACGGACTTCCCCGACCCCCTGGCTCCAGAGGACGTTGTTCCATCAGGGGTAAGAAGCACAACCCCAGGGCAGAGACTGGCACCAAGGGAACCCCGGGGTAGAGGAGAACATGGGACTCAGTTGGGGGACATGGACTGAGATGACCTCGTCACCCGCCGGGATGTTGGGGTGAAAGTTTTGTTGATGTTCTGCCTGGGCTTTTCTGTTAATAAATGACACCTTCCACTAGGGGGTGCTCTTTAGCATTTAACAGGCTGTTTGGACTTGCCACTACCCAGGGTGAGGGGAAAACAAAGTAAGGGCTCGCCTGCAACACCACATCTGCCCGCATGGGGGCGCTCTGGGATGAGAAAAAGGGGTTAAAGAAACTTGCTCATTATGGCTGTTTTTAAATATAGCCGCAGGGTTTTGTGTCACCACTCACTGACGATGGAAGGCAGGAATCGGAGAGACGCTAATATCCAACGTACAGACTGACGCCACAGTGGTTTTGCTCCCATAGTGTTTGCTCCAGTCCCATATGACACGTCTATGGTAGACTAGACTCACGCTTCATCCTGTCCAGCCTCAGTCATAGGGAGTAAAACGATACAAGGCAGCATCTGGCCTGTGGGACAAGTTACAGGTACCACAGCTGGGAAGAAGATGTGAATAATCAACTCAAGTGTTCGTTCCTCAGAGCCCATCCTGGAGGGGAGTGGGGGCAGGCATGGGAGGTAAAGGTCTGTGTTAGGATGAAAAGTGACGAAAGAGACGGCGCTGCTGAGAACCACAGAGCAGCTGTCTCAAGGAGCAGTTGTGCTGCACCCATGAGTTGATGTTCGGCTCAGGGCACCTCACACACCCTGTTTTCCAGCAAGCAAAGAGTCACACAATATATCTGGGCTCAGGCAAGAACAGGAAGGTGTTTATTCAGCTGTGATGCTCACAGTGTGAGCACTGCATTCATGTTACATAAGAAAAGTGAGACAAGGAGCAGAATAAAAAAAACAATGTAAAAAAACAGAATCCAACCGGGGGTGAATGTATCTGA
>NW_020681995.1:0-780 GCF_002925995.2 Terrapene triunguis
CTCATGAAGCCCTATACTGGCGCCCTGGACACAGAAAAAGAACTGTTCAACTACCGTCTCAGCAAGTGCAGAATGGTGGTGGAGTGTGCTTTTGGCCGTCTCAAAGGGAGATGGAGAAGCTTACTCACTCGCTGTGATCTCAGTGAAACCAATATCCCCATCGTTATTGCAGCTTGCTGTGTGCTCCACAATCTGTGTGAGAGCAAGGGGGAGACCTTTATGGCGGGGTGGGAGCTAGAGGCAAATAGCCTGGCTGCTGATTACGTCCAGCCAGACAGCCGGGCCATTAGAAGATCCCAGCGGGACGCCCTGTGCATCCGGGAGGCTTTGAAAGCTAGGTTCCTGAGTGAGCAGGGCAACCAGTGACTTTTCAGTTTGTGGACAGAAAAGCTGAACCTGCCCCCGTTTCTTTACCCAGTCCATTTTGACTATCCTCTCCAGTTACATACAACCTTCACCCCCTTCCCCTTCCCAAAAAATAAAATCATTTCGATTTTTTAATGAACACCGTTGTCTGTATTGCTGTTTTCGCGGGAATATTTTAAACCGGGGACGCAGACTGTGGCGGGGGGCGGGTTTAGTGTTCTGATGCAAATGATACTTCTAAACTCCCGGAATGACAGGCTCCGCACTGGTGGACTGGTTATTTCAATGGAGCCTGCCAGCACTCCTGGGGGGGACTGTGTGTATGTGTCGGCTATGTGACTTTCTGGCAGGGGGGGTAGGGTTACAGATCCCCTGCTGCGTGGATCTGTGAGCCAGGATAAGGACCGCTGCATA
>NW_020681995.1:880-1284 GCF_002925995.2 Terrapene triunguis
AACACCGTTGTCTGTATTGCTGTTTTCGCGGGAATATTTTAAACCGGGGACGCAGACTGTGGCGGGGGGCGGGTTTAGTGTTCTGATGCAAATGATGCTTCTAAACTCCCGGAATGACAGGCTCCGCACTGGTGGACTGGTTATTTCAATGGAGAACATGAAAAACACCTCCCAGACTGACCAGGGTAACCAGTGACTGCACTGTGTATGTGTCCTGATGCTGGACCTGACACCGCCTCTGTACCCTGCTAAAGGTCACTGTCCTGTCCAATTACCAAGCCCCTTCCCCCCCTCCAGACAGACTCTCCCTCAAAAGAACCTGACTGAAACAGTAATGGAGAGAAACAAACATTTTATTGCGAACCAGACATGAAACGTGGGGTGTGAAACTTGGACGGGGGCTT
>NW_020681996.1:0-1687 GCF_002925995.2 Terrapene triunguis
TTTTTTAACCTTTTTAGTTTTTTTTTCTTCCTCCTCCTCAACAGCAGGGTCCTCATGAGGATATTACAGTTATCCCAGTCAGGCTTATGGCTAGCCAGGCATCCCTCAAAGACCGAGATAAACTTGCTTGGATTCATTGAGAATTCCCCTGCCTGTGCCTTAAAGGCTGCTAGGTCCACTGGGTTAAAAGGCACATGCGTATAGACCTGCATAGTAGTGGCCTGATTCCTATCTGAGCCATGTCTGGACACCACGGTCTCGGTGATCAATGGATAAAATTCCACCGAGGGGGCAATCTCTGGGACCTGAGATACCTTGTCTTTATATGGTGGGGGTGTGATAGCCAAAGGGGACACTGGACCTGCCATTACAGTTGTGGAGGGGTTCTGGGAACTAACAGTAGCTACTACCAAACCTGTCGGAGTCAAATTACACTTTTGCAAAATATCTGACCTATCTCTTAGCAACATAAACAACTGGACATACATACGTTCATTCCATTTACCCGTTCGCTGACAAAACAGAAGTAATTGAAGGATTGTGTTATAATTAAGTGATCCTTCCGGTGGCCACCTTTCCTGGTCCTCTAGCTGATATTGAGGCCAGTCTACTGTACAGAACCTTTTCAGTTTACTTTTAGTCAATGGATCAGATTCAAACACTTTCCAGTTCACCAGAATGCATTCTAAGGGTGTACACCTTGCCCTGCCTGGAGTACTCTGTCCCTGCCCCATACCCTAGGGAGACACTGGGCGTCCCCAGGTCAAAACAGGTAAAAGTCCACACCACTGGACTGTTCCTACCTTATCCAAGGGACCGGTTCTGCACCGTCGCCCTATCCAAGGGACCGGTTCTTCACCATCGCCCGCAGCTGCTTCTCCACTACTCGAGCGCGTTGCACCGTTGTGGCCTCCAGGGTCAACCAAACTGCGTCTCCGCCGAGGCCCCCGATGAAGTCACCGGTGCGCGCTGGGCGTCGGTCATCGCCGCAAGCCGTTGGCCGCCAGGAGGGATCCAGGCAAGGCTAAATTTCAGCCTCGAGCCCCATGTTGGGCGCCAAAACTGTTGCCGGCATAGAGTGCCCGAGGACAGCAACAGTGGGGATCGTTGCCCGGTGTGCGTCATGCCAATAAACACACCAGGGTGGAGAAGCAATCAAAGTTTATTTGAGATCTCAAAGCGGTGCAAGGAGACAGGCACATCTCAAATCAAGCACACCAACATAAGCCGCCTTTGTCTTTTATACAGTTTGTAACTGAGGCCTGGTCTACACTACCAGTAGAGGTCGACTTTAGCTGCGTTAAATCGAATTAAGCCTGGACACGTTCACACGACGAAGCCCTTTCTTTCGACTTAAAGGGCCCTTTAAACCGGTTTCTTAACACCACCTCCGACGAGGGGATTAGCGATAAAATCGGCCTTAGCGGGTCGGAATTGGGTGTGTGTGGACGGAATTCGACGTTATTGGCCTCCGGGAGCTATCCCACAGTGCTTCATTGTGACCGCTCTGGACAGCACTCTCAACTCAGATGCACTGGCCAGGTAGACAGGAAAAGCCCCGCGAATGTTTGAATTTCATTTCCTGTTTGCTCAGCGTGGAGAGCACAGGTCGCTCATCAGCACAGGTAGCCGTGATGGAGTCCCAGGATCGCAAAAGAGCTCCAGCATGGACAGAACGGGAGGTTCG
>NW_020681997.1:0-539 GCF_002925995.2 Terrapene triunguis
CCGGGAAAATTTGAATTCCTTTTCCTGTCTGGGCAGTTTGAATCTCAGTTCCTGTTTGGACATCGTGCGAGCTCAGCAGCAGTGGCAACGATGCAGAGCTCTCCAGCAGAGATGGCCGTGCAATCTAATAGAAAGAGGGCCCCAGCATGGACTGATCGGGAAGTCTTGGATCTCATTGCTGTGTGGGGCGATGAGTCCGTGCTTTCAGAGCTGCGCTCCAAAAGAAGGAATGCTAAGATCTACGAGAAGATCTCCAAAGCCATGGCAGAGAGAGGCTACAGCCGGGATGCAACGCAGTGCCGCGTGAAAATCAAGGAGCTGAGACAAGGCTACCAGAAGACCAAAGAGGCAAACGGACGCTCTGGATCCCAGCCCCACACATCCCGTTTCTACGAGGCACTGCATTCCATCCTAGGTGCGGCCGCCACCACTACCCCACCAGTGACCGTGGACTCTGAGGATGGGATATTGTCCGCGGCCGGTTCCTCGTCGGACATGTTAGCGGACGGGGAAGATGAAGAAGGAGATGAGGAGGACGA
>NW_020681997.1:639-5278 GCF_002925995.2 Terrapene triunguis
AATGCTAAGATCTACGAGAAGATCTCTAAAGCCATGGCAGAGAGAGGATACAGCCGGGATGCAACGCAGTGCCGCGTGAAAATCAAGGAGCTGAGACAAGGCTACCAAAAAACCAAAGAGGCAAACGGACGCTCCGGATCCCAGCCCCACACATCCCGTTTCTACGAGGCACTGCATTCCATCCTAGGTGCGGCCGCCACCACTACCCCACCAGTGACCGTGGACTCTGAGGATGGGATATTGTCCGCGGCCGGTTCCTCGTCGGACATGTTAGCGGACGGGGAAGATGAAGAAGGAGATGAGGAGGACGATGCAGTCGACAGCGCTGGCACCGCTGATTTCCCCGACAGCCAGGAGCTCTTCATCACCCTTACCGAGATCCTCTACCAACCATCCCCATCCCTTACCCCGGACACAGAATCAGGGGAAGGATCAAGCAGTAAGTGCTTTAAACATCTAAACATTTATTTTTAACAGAACTGAATTATTTACAATATTAACAATGGCTTATTTCCTAAAGTGCTTTAAACATGTAAACATTTATCTGCAACAAAACTGGAATATTTACAAGATCAACAAAGGGTTTCTCATGATTTCTCTGCCTTGGGCTCTTCGCTAGTTAGTCCCAACTATTTAAAAATTTTTTTACAATGTCCGGTTATTCATGATTATGCAGCCCAAGACGCTCCACTCTTTAGTCCCAGTGCACCTACGCGAAAATCCGGTCAATATGGCCGGGGATAGACGCGAAATCCTCATAGGAGAACTCCTCGTAGGTCTCATGGAGGTACAGTTCCAGCCTGTTCATCAGGTTCCTGGGTAGGGCGATCTTATTGGGCCCTCCGTGGTAGCACACGTTTCCCCGCCACGACACAATCAAGTATTCAGGGATCATCGCACGGCAGAGCATAGCGGCATACGGCCCTGGTTTTTGCATGCTTTCCCTCAGCATGCGTTCCTTCTCGCTGTCTGAGATCCTCATGAGGGTGATGTCGCTCATGATGCCCTGCTTTGAATTAGGGAGGGGAATGTTAGTATTGGGACTGCTTTACAGCCACGCGTTGGAGGGAGAGGGGCAGCATACAGGGATCTTTCCCTGGGACAGCCGCGAGGGAGTGGGACAGGGGCAGAGTTCATGCTTGCCTGACTGCTGGCATTGAGACTGGCATTGCTTTCAATGTGACAGGAGGCCAGTGCTCCTATTAAAGTTTTAAGCAGCCACAAGTCTACGGCTTACCATGATTGCCTGCTACAGAAGTTCAGGTGTCCTGCCACGCTTCTCAGATCACTGCAAGACCACTGCAAAGACCACTGCAAGACCCCAGGCACTGAAGGCGAGGGCCGAAAATTCGACCTTGTCCTGAGTGCGCATGTGAGAGGTGGAGTGCATGGTCTTGTTCACAGAGAAAGACTAGGTTCTTTGTACACAACTTCATTTATCTGTCTCAGGAATTCACTCCCTTTTTACCATTCCCACAGACACATCTGCGACTGTCTCCCAACCCAGCCTGTCAGCACACTCCCAGAGGCTAGCGCAGATTAGGCGGAGGAAGAAGAAGACACGTGAAGACATGTTCTCAGAACTAATGGACTGCTCCCGAGCCCAGGCAGCCCAGCAGACACAGTGGAGGGAGAACTTGTCACAAATGCACCGAGCAGTCATGGAACGGGAGGAGAGGTGGCGTCAGGAGGACCAGCAGGCGACTCAAACGCTGCTTGGACTAATGAGGGAGCAAACGGACACGCTCCGGCGCCTTGTGGATGTTCTGCAAGACCGGAGGCAGGAGGACAGAGCCCCGCTGCAGTCTATCTCTAACCGCCCTCCCCTGCCACCAAGTCCCACACCCCCCTCACCGAAAGTACAAAGAAGGAGGGGCGGCAAGGGCCGTTAAAACTTTCAGTCAACCCCTGCAGACTGCTCTAGCACTAGAAGGCTCTCATTCCCCAAAATTTGAAAAGTCCTTTCCTACCCACCTCACACAAGCCCCCGTCCAAGTTTCACCCCCCACGTTTCATGTGTGGTTCATAATAAAATATTCGTTTCTGTTAATTACTGTTTCCATGACTTTCTTTTGGAGGAGAGTCTGTCTGAAGGGGGGGAAGGGGCTTGGTAATTGGACAGGACAGTCACCTTTAGCAGGGTACAGAGGCGGGGTCAGGTCCAGGATCAGGACACATACACAGTGCAGTCACTAGTGACCCTGGTCAGTCTGGGAGGTGGTTTTCATGTCCTGGGGGGGAGGGGGGGTTGCTCTGTGACTTTGTGGCGGGGGAGGGCAGTTACAGATCTTATGCTGCGGTCCTTATCCTGGATCACAGAGCCACGCAGCAGGGGATCTGTAACCCTCCTCCCCCAGCCAGAAACTCACATAGCTGACACATACACGCAGTCCCGCCCAGGAGAGCTGGCAGGCTCCATTGAAAGAAGCAGTCCACCACTGCGGAGCCTGTCATTCCTGGAGTTTAGAAGCATCATTTGCATCAGAACACTAAACCTGCCCCCCGCCACAGTCTGCGTCCCCGGTTTAAAACATTCCCGCGAAAACAGTAATAAAGACAACGGTGTTCATTGACAAAATAGAACTGATTTTATTTTTTGGGAAGGGGGTATGTAACTGGAAGTTCAGCTTCTGTGTCCACAAACTTAACAGTCACTGGTTACCCTGCTCAGTCTGGAACCTTGCTTTCAAAGCCTCCCGGATGCACAGCGCGTCCCGTTGGGATCTTCTAATCGCCCGGCTGTCTGGCTGGGCGTAATCAGCAGCCAGGCTATTTGCCTCAACCTCCCACCCCGCCATAAAGGTCTCCCCCTTGCTCTCACAGAGATTGTGGAGCACACAGCAAGCTGCTATAATAATGGGGATATTGGTTTCGCTGAGATCACAGCGAGTCAGTAAGCTTCTCCATCTCCCTTTGAGACGGCCAAAAGCACACTCCACCACCATTCTGCACTTGCTCAGACAGTAGTTGAACAGTTCTTTTTCTGTGTCCAGGGCACCAGTATAGGGCTTCATGAGCCAGGGCATTAGCGGGTAGGCTGGGTACCCGAGGATCACTGTAGGCATCTCCACATCCCCAAGTGTTATTTTGTGGTCCGGGAAGTAAATACCTTCCTGCAGGCGTCTAAACAGACCAGAGTTCCTGAACACGCGAGCGTCATGAACCTTGCCCGGCCATCCGACGTTGATGTTGGTAAAACGTCCCCTATGGTCCACCAGTGCTTGCAGCACCATTGAAAAGTAGCCCTTTCTGTTAATGTACTGGCTGGCCTGGTGGTCCGGTCCCAGGATAGGGATGTGAGTCCCATCTATAGCCCCACCGCAGTTTGGGAATCCCATCGCGGCGAAGCCATCTATGATGACCTGCGCGTTTCCCAGGGTCACTACCTTTGAGAGCAGTACCTTAACGATTGCGTTGGCTACTTGCATCACAACAACCCCCACGGTAGATTTGCCCACACCAAAGTGGTTCGCGACTGACCGGTAGCTGTCTGGCGTTGCAAGCTTCCAGAGAGCTATGGCCACTCGCTTCTGGACAGTCAGGGCTGCTCGCATCCGGGTGTCATTGCGCTTCAGGGCAGGGGACAGCAACTCACAAAGTTCGAGGAAAGTCCCCTTCCGCATGCGAAAGTTTCGCAGCCACTGGGATTCGTCCCAGACCTGCAGCACTATGCGGTCCCACCAGTCCGTGCTTGTTTCCCGGGCCCAGAATCGCCATTCCACAATATCCACATAACCCATTGCCACCGTGATGTCCTGGGCGCTGGGTCTCGTGGTTTCTGACAGCTCTGTGCTACTCTCAGACTTCAGGCCCTCACGGCGGTGCCGTAGCCTCCTCGCCCGATTTCTCTGCATCTGCCTCAGGGAAAGGTGTATGATAAGCTGCGAGGTGTTGAGAACGGCCACAACTGCAGCGATGGTCGCAGCGTGATCCATGATCGCAGTGCTGTGGCATCCGCGCTGTCACTGACCAGAAAAGTGCGCGAACTGATTTCCCGCCGGCGCTTTCAGGGAGGGAGGGACGGCGGTAGTGACGGACGGATGACGACACTGACCCAAAAGCACCCTCGACACATTTTTTTACCCAGAAGGCATTGGTGGCTCGACCCATAATTCCAATGGGCAGCGGGGACTGCGGGAACTGTGGGATAGCTGCCCACAGTGCACCGCTTCCAATGTCGACGCTTGCCCCGTTAGTGTGGACTCACAAAGTCGAATTACTGTCCTTAGTGTGGACACACACGTTCGACTTTGCAATATCGATTCCACATATTCGATTTAAGTAAAATCGAACTACTCTCGTAGTGTAGACATACCCCTAGAATACTCAAGGAGCTAATAGAGGAGCTATCTGAGCCTCTAGCTATTATTTTTGGAAAATCATGGGAGACGGGAGAGATTCCAGAAGACTGGAAAAGGGCAAATATTGTGCCCATCTATAAAAAGGGAAATAAAAACAACCCAGGAAACTACAGACCAGTTAGTTTAACTTCTGTGCCAGGGAAGATAATGGAGCAAGTAATTAAGGAAATCATCTGCAAACACTTGGAAGATGGTAAGGTGATAGGGAACAGCCAGCATGGATTTGTAAAGAACAAATCATGTCAAACCAATCTGATAGCTTTCTTTGATAGGATAAC
>NW_020681997.1:5378-5605 GCF_002925995.2 Terrapene triunguis
AACAAATCATGTCAAACCAATCTGATAGCTTTCTTTGATAGGATAACGAGTCTTGTGGATAAGGGAGAAGCTGTGGATGTGGTATACCTAGGCTTTAGTAAGGCATTTGATATGGTCTCGCATGATAGTCTTATCGATAAACTAGGCAAATACAATTTAGATGGGGCTACTATAAGGTGCGTGCATAACTGGCTGGATAACCGTACTCAGAGAGTTGTTATTAATGG
>NW_020681998.1:0-984 GCF_002925995.2 Terrapene triunguis
GGGGACGGGACAGGAGAATCCCACGTCGACCTCAGAGCTTCCTCGCACGCGATGGCTTCCACTCCGGGGAATTACAAACGAGAGGTCCAGCACCGTCTACACTCCAGACGCTTTGCGTCGGGGGACGGGACAAAAGGACCCCACGGCGACCCCAGAGCTTCTCCGTACGCGATGGCACCCACTCCAAGGAATTACGGGCGAGAGGCTCAGTTCCGTCTACCCTCCGAACGCGACCGGAGGCACCACACCACCCCAGGAGCAAAGTTGGCAAAGTCACTCAAAGAAAACACAGTTCTCACACAAACCCCTCCACAGTCTCTCGGATCAGGAACACAGGTCTCCGGACTCCACGACAGAGATAGCAGCTCCCACGCGAGCAGCAGCGGGCGGCAGGCGTCCGGCCAGGCAGGGCAGGCAAGCAGGCAAGCAAGCAGGCAGGGGGGCCCCCAGACGGTGTTGATGCTGGGGGGGCCGGGGCTTCTCCCTCCGGAGGCGAGGGGGGGGGCAGGCCGGCAAGGCCCCCCCCTCCGCACTCACTCCCTCAATCAACAGCAGCAGCAGCAACGGCAGGAGAGGGACGGAGGGAGAAGAAAGCAGGAGCTCCTGCACCAGGCGACCGTGTAGGGACTTGGCCTGGCTCCCGACGGCCCCTGAGAGGGAGGAGCCAGAACAGGCACCCAAGTGGGCGGAGCCACCGCCACCTGTTCCTGCCCCCCGGAAGTGGGCGGAGCCACCGGCACCTGTTCCCGCCCCCCGGAAGTCCAGGGGCGGGACAGGAAGTATAAAAGCCAAGCCCCAGCACTCAGTTGGAGCCCAGCGGCCGGAGAGACCAGACGCTCCTGCTCGGGCTCCGGCGAGACCGAGCCTTCCCAGAGCCAGGTACCCGGACGTCGACGGACCGAGCCTCCCCAGAGCCAGGTACCCCGAGGCGGACTGGCCGAGCCTCCCCAGAGCCCGGTACCCCGAGGCGGACTGGCCGAGCCT
>NW_020681998.1:1084-1385 GCF_002925995.2 Terrapene triunguis
GGAGCCCATGGTGTGGGACCCCGTTGCCGAGCCCGACGAGGAACAGGTATCTATGGAGGAGGAGGAGATGGGAAGTAGCCCGGGGATAGCCGACACCGAACCCATGTCAGTGTGTTGCGGTCAGGATCCCCACTGACCCCGTGGCAGACCGACTGCTGCGGATAGGGCCCCGGGCTGGAACACAGTGGAGTGGGTGGGCCTGTGTTCCCCCCTGCCACCCCACGCTGGGTGGCAGTCTCTCCTCCTCCCTGCCTAGGGCCCAGACGGCCGCATAGCGCTCAGCTCCTGCTAGCAGGACCTG
>NW_020681998.1:1485-2189 GCF_002925995.2 Terrapene triunguis
TGTTTGCTGCCCCGCCCTGACTAAGGGCCTGGGCTCCTTGACTTTGTTTGCTGCCCCGCCCTGACTAAGGGCCTGGGCCCCTTGACTTTGTTTGCTGCCCCGCCCTGACTGAGGGCCTGGGCTCCTTGACTTTGTTTGCTGCCCCGCCCTGACTGAGGGCTTGGGTTCCCTGACTTTGTTTTGTTTTTGGCTCAGCTCCTACGGCAAGGACCTGAGCCCCTTGACCCCTGCTTTATTGCCCGCCCGGACCAAGGGCCTGGGCGTCCCCCAGATTGCCTTACAACGACTCAGCTCCTGAGGGAAGGACTGAGCCCTGAGATTGTGTTCTTGCCCAACCCTGAGGCAAGGACTGGCGCCCAAAAACCCCTAACCCTACGTGTTAGGTGCCCCGCCCGGACTGAGGGTCGGGGCTTAGCTAGTCGCGATATTGGCTCAGCCTGCAGGGAGGCTCTGAGCCCCTCGGACCCTTGTGTGTGGCCCCGCACTGAGCTAGTGTTTGGGGCCCGTTTAACCTTGTGCTTTTGTTTAGCCCCTGCCTGAGGGGCAGAGCCCCGAGACTTTCGGATCCCGAGGACCGATTTGGGGCCGCCTAGTGAATCGGCCTGGCTCCCGACGGCCCCTGAGAGGGCCCAGCTCCCGCACCGGACTATTACAGGGCCCATACCATCAGATATACATACCTATCCCCAACCTTTCTCAATTCA
>NW_020681999.1:0-7468 GCF_002925995.2 Terrapene triunguis
TCCCAAGTTTGGGAAACACTGCCATAGGGGAATGTTATTAGTGCTTTAACGTGAAAAAGGGGGGAGGGTCTTGGGGAGAGAGGGGCAGCGGCAGGGTGAGCATGCAAGCAGCGCGCCAACGGCATGGCAGGCGGGGGGGTGTGGAGGTGAGAAAAGGGTGGGAAACTTGCAGGGGAGTAAAGAGGTGAGCAGCGAGTCAAAAGCAGATGGGAGGGGGGCGGGGCCTGAGGGGTGGAGTGTGGGCGGGCCCATGGGCAGAAGAGGCGGGGTAAGGAGCTAGCCTCCCTCAGGGGGAATTTCACCCACCATCTATGATGAAAATGAAGCTTTGCATGGGTGGTGTGGGTGGGTGGGTGTGGGTGGGGTGGGGGTTGCACTCAAGGGACAGCACAGGAGAAAGCATAAAGGTGATTGTTTGAAAATTTAACAAATGGATGATTGAGGCTGGAAACATAGGTGGATTGGAGGCTGGAGTCAACATCTTGATAGTGAATGAGAGATAGGTAGGATGGGGTCAAGACCTCAATGGCCTTGGAAGTGAAGACAAATAGTTATACCGGATGTGATAGAGAAAGGGAGCTAGTGGAGAAGTGCAAAGAAATAATTTTCTATCTCCCTTTCTTTAGAAGAATTGAGGTTTTAGTGCCAAAACAAGTTACACTGAGAGTAAACTAAATCCACAATATGATCTAGGGTAAGAGTACCTGAGTGAAATAAGACTCTAACTTTTTTTTTTTAAATGGGACTTGGGCACCAGCATAAAACCCTAAATTACTGGGGCCTTATTGTATCTAAATGAGTTGGAAGGCTATGACCATACTATCCATACATTTATCAGAAAAAATCAGAGGAGACAGAGCTGGTTGTGATACTTATGATTAAGGTTACCTAAGGGTACCAAACTAACTGGATACAGTCCCTTCCGGAACTTGGAATTTACTGCAGGATTCCTGAGTATTTACATTCCTCCACGGTCTTGTCTAGCAAATAGCTGCAAACCCCCTAGCATAGTGTGCATCTTCTCCTTCTCTAGTGAACAGAATTCAACTGCCTTCTACTGCTGCCTGTTATTCCTTCAGTCCTCCAGCTCTTGAGTTGTTTTGTAGATCTAACACTCCCAGACTTTGAGATGACAAAGACAAGGGTTATTATGGTTCCACATAAGATAATTTGTTTTCCTAGTTATTTTTTTTTTAAAAGTGGCCATAGAAAAGACAAAGCCATCTCTTTTAAAGGAATGTTCAGGTTGCAGAGACAAGCACTCAAGAAGTTAGCCTCAGTTCTGGCACTTCCTGTCTGTGCAACCTTAATTCAGCATCCTTGAGCTTATGCTTTATGATAATCTCTAATTATATGACCATATCCGATTTTTTCCCCAGAGGACCCCTGCCTCAGTCAGTGCACAGGACAGACTGTGTTCTGTGAAGTAGACCTGCTTGTAGGAGCTCAGCCTCATTGGTTGAGGAAGTTGAAAGGTGTGTGGTCAATGAACTAGGGAGATGATAGTCTCATGGTTAAGGCAGCTAAAGGGTTCTCTGAAGAACTGAATTATATGCCTGAGACGGCATATAATACAATACTATATTCAGGGAAACTAGGCTTTGTGCACCTACTTTCTAATTAAACAGGATTGCAGCAAAGAAATACTGGACTATCATCTGTTGTCAGTTAAGTGTGTCTGTGCTCTCTCCAGATACTGTCCCAGCCCTGCACAGATAGTTGGTTCAGCAGACCTCAATAATATTATCCAGAAAGAAGGACCACTGGCATGGTTCAGTGACAAAGACACTCAGCCACGTTTATTGCCCTCAAGACATGGTACTAGCACCCTGGCTCCATGGTTACAGGTACACTAATATGAGTGTCCAGTGGCAAGGAATGTGGCTCAGTCAGCAGAGGGAATTACTGCTGTCCCCAGAGCCACACAAAGGCTTAAGGCAAGGCACCCCAATATTTATAGACTGAGACAAACAACTCTCATACCATCTTACATGTTTCATGACATCTGCATGTTACCTCCCTTTGCATCATGCTCCAGGTGTCTCGGGCACAAATCCTTATTCATTACTTCTAGCAGACCCTCTTATCAGGTGTTAGGCCAGGATGTCCCTGGGCTAATCTTCTGAGGTGTCTTCTCACACATACCCAGTAACTGTTGCTTCTTAGGGGTGCCTGTGTTTTAGCCACACTACCAATACTTTTGCCAAGATCATACAGTGAACTTGTAAACATCTGCTTTAATACATGGCTTAACTTTGGGTCACAGCTTCTGGTTCAGGCCTCAGATCTTGCACCTGGCCCAGTGCTCCAGGCTCTCTCTTTCTCCTACATCAATTTCTCCTCTTAATGGAAAGAGCTCACAAGGCCCCAAATATTGACTGACTTCTTGGGTTAAGAGGTAACACTATACATAATTGACCAAGTTGTGACCTAATAGCCATCCTTATATTTGAAGTGTGTAAAACACCATGGAAAGGAATTAAAGATATGCAAATATAACTGGGAAAAACCTAAAAAGGAAGGAATGCTGAATGTCAAGAAAAGCTCCCTGACATAAAGAGACATTTGATTGTGGAGTAGCTTCCAACAAGAACAGTATAGCATAATAGAAGTCACAGTAGTGAAGATGTTTCAGACTAGACTGTACCAGGAACTAGAAAATAAAGTAGGAAGGAATCTAGCAGTGCCGGGGATTGACTGAATAGCCTATGAGTACAGGTGGCTGGAAAAATTCTAAAACATGTTTTCAGGGTTTTCCAATTGGTCAACAATGAAGCATTTGACAGAAATGGTTCTGTTTTGATGAAGTTCCCCCGGAAACTACCTGGGTTATGGGGAGTCTGGGCTTCCTGGGTTTGCACTTCCAGGATAACACACCAGGTGGTTGCCCTGGGGCTGCACCCCTTTTTGTGGGCCATTTTGAAGTTTTTGGTTTTCCTTCTGAATTGGAATGAAACAAACATTTCAAAATAGTGAAACTCTGTGAAACGAAATACCTTCCTCTGGCCAGCTCTGGGAGGTTTTCCCATTGCTAGCTTCTGATTAGCGAGTTACACATATTAAATATTGGACTTTCCTGTACTCTGTCTGTTAGCTTAGCAAAAACTGTTGAAAGTTCTACTAATGTCTTTCTGAAAACTCTAAAGGCAATGCCTCCCCTACCATTTGTGGTGAATACAAGTAAAGCAGACGTAAGAGTCAGAAACAATAAAGCAACAGCAGCAATAAACTGAAACTTCAGCTGATTTAGAAGTTTAGAAAAAGCCCTGGCAGAGACACACAAGAGAGCAGAAGGTAGGTGATATGGTCAGTATTTCATAATAAAATGTATTACAAGTTTCAGCAACTTCCACACAACCCTACCACCACAGCCACATGTAATCTGTGTGTTTCCTTTGGCCCCTTAGTGTATTTTTTTATTGACCTCCCTGGGTGAAATCCTCGCTCCACTAACGTCATTGGCAAGACTGACTTTTTGGGGTGCGAGAGGGATTTATTTCTGTAGAAGAGGTGCAGACTTTCACCGCGCTGTAGCAGCAAGGATGTTACTGTGCCACAAGCTGGTGTGCTGTGCATTCACAACCTGGCTTGCCATGCAGTAACATGCTATATAGACAAGTCCTAAGAAATCAAAATGATCATTATATAACCCTCTCTCCAAGTTTTGCCTTTCTGTGGAAATCTGGCATGCTTACAATCAGTCAGAGAGATTCCCCCCTCCGCCTCCGCCGCAAAAGTTTAAGACAGTTAAGCTATTTCCGAGCATCAGATGCAAGTTCGTCCTTCTGGCATACTGTCTCCTGATGCAGGGTAATGGAGACATGCAAGATAGCTTTGGTGCTTGTCAAGGCTGTATCCCCACTTTGAACCTTAGGGTACAAATGTAGGGGCCTGCATAAAAACTTCTAAGCTTATCTACCAGCTTAGCTTTGGTCCGCTGCCACCATCACAAGAATTCCCTCCCTGGGAAGCCTTGAGAAACCTTTCACCAATTCCCTGGTGAACACAGATCCAAACCCCCTTGGATCTTAAAACAAGGAGAAATTAACCATCCCCCCTCCTTCCTCCCACCCTCCTTTCACCAACTCCTGGTGAATACAGATCCAAACCCCCTTGGATCTTAAAACAAGGAGAAATCAATCTGATTCTTAAAAAAGAAGGCTTTTAATTAAAGAAAAAGGTAAAAATCATCTCTGTAAAATCAGTATGGAAAATACTTTACAGGGTAATCAAACTTAAAGAGCTCAGAGGACCCCCCTCTGTCTTAGGTTCAAAGTACAGCAAACAAAGATACACACTCTGGTAAAAAGGTACATTTACAAGTTGAGAAAACAAAGTAAATCTAAGACGCCTTGCTGTCTTTTTACTTACTAGTTTGAAATAGGAGAGACTTGTTTAGAAAGATGGGGAGAACCTGGATTGATGTCTGGTCCCTCTCAGTCCCAAGAGCGAACCACTCGTTAAAACAAAGAGCACACACAAAAGCCTTCCCCCCCCCCAAGATTTGAAAGTATCTTGTCTCCTTATTGGTCCTTGGGTCAGGTGTCAGCCAGGTTACCCGAGCTTCTTAACCCTTTACAGGTAAAAGGATTTGGAGTCTCTGTACACAGAGAGCTGTTACCCTTCCCTTTATAGTTATGACAGTCCATGTAGAACTTTCACATTAAGTATCCCTTTTTGGGCTAACTGTTCTCCAGTCTAAGTCTTCAAAACCCATAGAGGTTTCTTCCAGAGAAATGTGTGCCAGAGTCTGGTGATAGATAGATGCATAAAATCCATGAAACAGCAGCTCCAGTATCAAGCTCCATTCTTGTAGGAACTCCTTTGATCAAGAGTGTAACCCCGATGCGTTTTCTGACTCCAGCTTCTGGTAACAAGTGTACTGCTAGGTCAATCAGTATAATTAGAACTTGTCTTTTTCCACATTCTGAATTCCAAACTTCCATCCTCTCTGTGTTAACTGGTCACTGAACTGTGCAATAGGTCACAGTGATATGTCCTTTCTTCTGGCACTTCCTGAAAATAACCTGGCTTGCCCAGCAATCCTTTTCAGAGTGTGTAGTTTGTGCACAACAACCACACGGCAATTCCTTACTGTCCCATGGTCCTCTGTCTCGCCAATACAGGAGGTGAACTTCTCAACTTACACTAAATTCCAGAGACTTCTCCTCTGTGGTCTCCATTGCAACTGCTACCTCAACACACAACCTTCTTGATTATAAGCACTGATACCATCAGGTAACTTCTTCCAGATCTGGTCATTTTATTATCCAGAGACAAATTGGTCACACAGGGCATTACTCTGTGTTTGTCCAAATTGACAATGCTCTGACAGCTTCCTAGGGCAGCAATGAACTGTGCTACTGACTCCACTTCCTTGATGTTGCTGATAGATGATAGCAGAGTGATATTGATCCAATGGGATATGAGAAAAATGTCCCTGTATTGCTGTAGTAATAGCAGCATACATGGCAGTTCTGGGCACAGCTGCAGACAATAGGCTACACAGCAATCTGTGTACCTTCAGACCTGTGACAGTCAGCAAGGTTGAAACTCATTGTCCATCTGGAATGGTAGTGAAGGTTACAAGTTGCTCAAACATTCAAGGTACACCCCCCCACGACTTGCCGTTGTCATCAAATTTACCAACATTGCCCACAAAAGTTGTCATTTCTCAGCTCTCCTGTTGGACTTCATGCCCTCCAGGACCCATTTTCTGCCACAGGGATTTTTTTTTAAATTGTGCACTATCTGCACTCCATCTGCCTCTTCTGGCTGTGCACCAACACTGCAGCTTTCTTTGGCTGTACTTGGGCTCCCTCTGCTGGCTGTAGGCCTTTGGTGCAGGATAAGCGGTTTGCCTGCCTACTTGCACAAGTTCAACCAAGATGACTGCTTGCTTTCCCCTCACTGCTTTGTTTGCAGTAGCCTATTCCTTCATTCTGTTTTTAATTACCAATTTCCCCTCTCTAGCTAAATAGTTCATGCAGTCCCAGCAGCAAAAGCAGCAGTCTGTCACCTTGTGCCTCTAGATTACTTTTTTTTTTAAATCGTATTTTGCTTAATTTTTCTTCTTGTTGTTGTTCAGGCAATGAGCGCACTGCACATGCATAAATTAGGGTTGCCAAACCTCCAGGATTGTCCTGGAGTCTTCAGGAATTAAAGATTAATCTTCAAATTAAAGACCTCCAGGAATATGGCCAACCACAATTGGCAACCCTAGCATAAATCCTTTGTTGCTAAATGTTATATCTGGACACAGTAGAGGAAGAGATACAAACACAAGGAGCTCATTTAAGTTTCCACAGCAGCTAGCTGACTGCTAGTTCTGACCGCAAAACTGAAACCAACATGAAAATCATGGGCAGCGGGTATAATAGGCAAGGGGAGGCTGTGCCAGGGTTACCAATCCTCCAGGATTGGCTTGGAGTCTCCCAGAATCGGCATCGATCTCCCGGTGACTATTGAAAGCAATCCGGGAGATTTTAATAGGATATTTTAAGAAAATGACATTATGTCATATTGGCGAAAAAAATCTCCCAGAATAGTTTCAGTCAAATTTGGCAACCCTAGGCTGTACCTCCTCTAGCACAGCCAACCCTGCTGCCTGACACCTGTGCCATGGTGCCCCCGTGCCTGCCGCTTCCCCTCCCTCCTCTGACCCTTCCCTGAGGTTCTCACCACCTGCTGCTGCCTGGTGAGTCTTCCTCCTCTCTTCTCCTCTCCTCCACTCTACCCCTTCCCGTCAGAGGTCCCTGCAGCTGGCCACATCTCTCCTCCTCACCCCCTCTTCCCGCGGGGCTAGGATGTGTGTGTGAAGAAGTGAGCAGAGGGGATCCCTGAGAAACTTTACAGAAGTGAAAAAGCCTCCCAGAGCCCTAGTAGCAGATCATTGAAACTGTTAAAGGGGCCATTAAAGTGGTAATGAAATCATTTAACAGGCATTTGCCAATGCCCAGGAACCCTTTGGCCACATTCAGCTGGCTTTTATATGGTAGGAATATGTGTTATTTGGGTTATAAACAATTTCCAAACAACCAGTCAGTAATTCCCATGCTATGTGAGTTATTCTCTGTACCCAGCAGAAGTATTTTTGACTAGCCTCACTGAAAGAGGAGCTTACATAGCCAGTGAGTTTATTTCTTGATCTAGTGGTTTTATTCAAACCCAGTTTAAGTAAACAAGTCTGGCAGGGAATTCTGTGTAAGAAAGTTTATTAAATCACTGCCTTCATGCAGGCTGTCAATGACAAACACTTTTGAAAAAGGAGATATTAGGCTTCAGTTTGGCACAGGTAGCCTGAAAAGCCACATGTCTCTCTGTACAGTGTACACTAAACTCCATGCCATAAATCCATCTGGCAATTGATATATAGCTGTTCAGTTCCCATAGGGCAGTGTTTCCCAAACTTGGGACGCCGCTTGTGTAGGGAAAGCCCCTGGCGGCCGGGCCGGTTTGTTTACCGGCC
>NW_020682000.1:0-743 GCF_002925995.2 Terrapene triunguis
GTAGCGCTCAGGCAGCTCAGCTCTTCAGCTACACAGAGCTGAGGTGTCTGGGGGGAGCAGCAGCAGCTGCCGCGGGGGAATCCGCCTGCAGCTCGCAGCCTGCGGGAGCCGCAAGGTAAGCAGGGGACTGGGGCAGGGATGCCGGCAAAGCTATTTTCCCGGACATGTTCGGCTTTTTGGCAATTCCCCCCGGACGGGGATTTGAGGACCAAAAAGCCGGACATGTCCGGGAAAAACCGGACGTATGGTAACCCTACCTAACTGCCCCCCAGGACTCCACCCCCTACCTAAGCCTCCCTGCTCCTTGTCCCCTGACTGCCCCCTCCTGAGACCTTCCCCCCATCCTAACTGGCCCCCTAGGATCCTACCCCCTACCTGTCCCCTGACTGCCCCAACCCTTATCCATACCCCCACCCCCAGACAGACACCAGGGACTCCCACGCCCCATCCAACCACTCCCCACCCCCCTGACAGCACCCCCCCAGAACTCCCAACCTATCTAAACCCCTCTACTCCCTGTCCCCTGACTGCCCCCTCCTGGGACCCCTGCTCCTAACTGCCCTCCAGAACCCCACCCCCTACCTAAGCCTCCCTGTTCCTTGTCCCCTAACTGCCCCCTCCTGAGACCCCACCACCCTAACTGCCCCCCTAGGATCCTACCCCCTACCTGTACCCTGACTGCCCAAAACCTGTACCAAAACTGCCCAACCCTCAGACAGCCCCCCCCCCGAACTCCTGACCCA
>NW_020682000.1:843-7779 GCF_002925995.2 Terrapene triunguis
TGCCGCTCAGAACAGCGTGTCGGGCTCCATGCGCAGCCCGACACACTGCCGCGCTCCCCCACGGAGCGCATAGCCCGGTTCCCGCCCTCGCAGAGTGCTGTGGAGCTGCGCGCTGGGCAGGGGGAGGAGCTCCAGACTGCCGGAGGCCCGTTGCTAACGACTGGCCGGCTGGGAATGCAGGGAGGGGGAGGGAGGGAGAGAGAGGAGGGGAGTGATCTCAGCTGCAGGGGAGAGGAGGGGGAAGCGGAGGAGGGGCTCTCTCTGGCTGCCGGAGCCCCATGCAAGTGGCACCATCCGGCCGGCTGCCTGTCAGCCGCGCGCACTCTGCATGGGGGCGGAAGTCCAGACATTTACAAATTCCCCCCGGACACTATTTTTAACTGAGAAAAGCTGGACATGTCCGGGGGAATCCGGACGAATGGTAACCCTACCATTCATGACCCCCTGCCCCACTACCACCAACCTCCTGGTGACATTCTGAAGTTTGCTTGTTGGAGTTCCAGTCTTATTGAACGTGTCATGATTTGTCTGATCAGAGCTTCTCTGAAACTTGGGATGTTAATCAAAGAAACTGCTTCAGGGCTTTTTTTTTGTCAAGGGCTCTTGTCTGCATATTTCCTCTTCTCATCTTCCCCTCCTTGCCCTCTGTGTTTAGAGGCTGGGATATGGGGATAAAGGAGACTGGGTGGGAAAGGGGTATACACCTAGTTCTACTATTTGGGCAGCTTTTCTAACAAATTCCCCTTGACCATCATTGAATGAGGCCTTGGCTACACTTGAGAGTTACAGCGCAATAAAGCTGCCCACAGTGCTGTAACTCACTCCCCGTCCACACTGGCAAGACACTTACAGCGCTGTATCTCCGTGGCTACAGCGCTGCAGGTACTCCACCTCCCCGAGAGGATTAACAGCTGGTGCTCCAGTGTAAACAGGGAGTAACCTTATTACGCAGTGATTGATCTCCGGAAACTCCCCATAATTCTTTTAAGTGAAGGTTCCTCTCCTTGTTTTGTTGTGATGCCTCCAGATGCGGGAGCTGCTTATCAAAAAAACAAACACAGCTACTGTTTGCTTTGAATGAGTAGAGGCAGGCGGGGGGGCTCCCTTTGGAACGCCCACAGCTAATGTTTGCTTGAAGAGAGAGGCAGCGCTTGGGGAGGGAGGGGGGGCTGGGGTCCCTTTCGGCCAGCGGCTGCTTATCTGGTCTGTGAGAAAAAAACAAACAGCTGCTGTTTGCTTTCAGTGAGTGAGAGAGGGGTGGAGGAGGGAGGAGGGTCGGAACTTGCAAGGCAGGGTGCTGACAGTGTCAGCACTCCAAAAATCCACTCTCTCTCCCCCCACGCTCCCTGTCACACTCCCCCCCACCCCTTTTGAAAAGCACATTGCAGCCACTTGAACCCATAATGCACCGCTCCCAATGCCGCTGCAAATGTGGCCACGACAGTGCGCTGGCAGCTGTCAGTGTGGACAGACTGCAGCGCTTTCCCTACTCAGCTGTACGAAGACAGGTTTAACTCACAGCGCTGTACAGCTGCAAGTGTAGCCAAGGCCTGAGTCATGGTCAGAGGGCTGGAGAAAGCAGGAAAGCCAAGGGCTGAGGAACAGTGCTCCCTGCTGTCTGATCAGCCTCTCTCCCAGTACAGTTTCTTGTCTCTCTGACCAAGTAAAGCTGGCTGATGGAGTCAGGGCCTGATAAACCATCCATAGTTAATCATAGTAGAGCTCCCTGTCTGGTGAACTGTGGAAAGTTTATCACATAGAGAAGCTGTCTCAGTAGAAGAGCGCAGCTTGTCAGGGAATTTGTCTGAAAGCTCCACTTCTTCCTGCCCTTTTCCCATTTTTCAGATCTGGAATGTGTTCATTGAGGGCAATAGCATTGTTGGATTGCAAGTGAGTGTGGTAGAGAGGGTAGTATTGTGTGGTTGTGATGGTAGCTAATATTTGGAGAATGGTATGGTATTGTATTGGGTGTTAATTTAGGATATCTTGTTAGAGTTTTCAGTGTTGAGAGGAGATACTGTTTTTGTGAGGGGGGTTATATGGATTGACTAATTGACAATTTGGTGTAAACCCCAAGGAGGGAGGAAAAATTATTATTACATTAAAATTATTCGGTCCATGAGTCTTTGGCCCTGTCTAGACTAAGAGAATATTAGTTCGGGGAGTGTAGGCTTGACCTTGACAATGGGGCTGGCAGTTCTTAAAATGTAATATTAGAGGCTCAAAATCAAGCTATTCTGACACAGAGGAAAGATAAGAATAGCCCCAGGAGACCAATGTGGCTGTGCAAGGAGCTTTTTAGCTATCTAAAAACCAAAAGGGATACATACAAGGAAATGGAAAGAGGGGCATGTCACAAAGGAAGTATACATGGGAATAGCGTGCGTGTGTAGGGACAAAATCAGGAAAGGCAAGACAAAGAATGAGTTACAGCTGGCAACAAATGTTAGAGACAACAAGAAGCGGTTCTTCAAATACATCAGCCAAAAAAGAAAGTTCAAGGATGGTCTGGGTCCATTGCTCAATGGAGAAGGTGAGCTGGTAACAGAAGATGATAGGAAGGCGGAGCTGCTCAATGCCTATTTTGCTTCAGTCTTCGCTAGTTGTCCGGTCACATGTTTTTTTTGTGAGAAGTTGCCATAGACAATAAAGGGGAAGGGATGCAGATCGGGATAAGTAAAGAACACCTCAGAGATTTTTTTGACCAATTTGAATAGGGCCGGATGCTATTCACCTGAGGTTATGGAAGGAATTAGCTGAAGAAATCGTGGAGCCACTGGCAATATTATTTACAAACTAATGCATGACAGGAGAGGCAAAGACGCTTCTGAGTCAGGAATGGTGATCTTTAACTGGTACACCCAGAGCCTATTTTCAGTATCTTCTGTGCATCTCCTTTGTCCTATCCCCTTTTTTCACAAGTAGAAAAGGGATGTATTTGAGCTTCCTGACAGCAGCAGCAGCAGCCATGTTCTGAGCGATGATAACAAGACAACATGCTATAAAAATGCTAATGCTATCAGGCTCCCTCTTGCAATAAGGAGATGTAAAAACAATCCCTATTGGTCCATTGAGAATTGGATATAACTACTATAAATTGATAGTCCCAGACAGAACTTATATTCTCTTGCACTACTTCTTTGTTAGTGTAATCAATTGGCACTACAATATCTTAGGCAGGATTTTAATTAAGTCGGAAGGAAATTAAATATTTGTGTTTGAGCTGCAGATATTTTCCTGAGCTTGTTTCTAAGGAATATCTTATTAGACTGTATTGTCAAAATCATTCTAATTGCTTTCCAAGTTCATAATTTGTAATGATATTGTTTACTAGTTAACTTTGTAAAAAGACCTGCCCCATGTCATTAGTAAGTTGTGTTATTGGGCTAGATAAGTGGAGGAAAATGTCTGTAAGGCTGTCTGCACTTACAGCATCATGTCGAGTACGTACACTGCATGCCCCCTCAGCATGGTTATAAATAGCAATGAAGACAGTGGTGCACTGCTTAGGCGAACAAAGACATGCCAGAACTTTAGGGTGTGTGTGTGTGTGTGTGTGTGTATGTATATCTTAATGCCCAGGCCATGGCTCCAACATCTACCCTGCTATTTTTAGCAGTGTAGCATCCTGCTGCGTCCCCACTGCTGAGCCTTTCCCTGCTGCAGTGAAAGGCTCCAGCAGCAGGGAAAGGCACTGGTGGGACAAGGCAGCAGGGAAAGGGTCTGGCAGCTCCCTGCTACTGGAGCCTTTCTCTGCTGCAGTGAAATTCTCCTGCAGATCTCCACTGCCAGAGCCTTTCCCTGCTGAAGAAGTCGTTCACTGCCACGTGTAGCTATGTATTGCAGTGTGGATATAGCCACAGTGAAAAGTACGCATGTAGCTACACTTATATTACCTGCCACCACAAGTGTATAGAAGGGCAGAGAGACATAATCAGGCAGTTTCTAACAGTTGTGTTGCAAGTGGGTTGCAACACAACTATAGTTGGTAATTAGAATGTCTTCATGCATTTTGCTGTCACTGCTGTAAATTATTCCCAGAAGTTGCGTCATGCATTTGAATGATTTAGCTTTCATGGATGGGATTTTCCTTTCCCCTAGTCCTTGGGCAAATGACCAAATGTATCTTATTCGTTAGAACAAAAACTATAAAATAAGAATGCATGGATTTCAGGTATGGGAACACTTTTTTGCTTCCATTTGCTGGATTGTTAAAATAAAATTCAAACCTATTATGTGATCAATAAAGCAGAAAAAAAAACCCCTAACAGAAAACCTAGCTAGTGGGCTGTATTGACATATAATATTCACCCTGTTGAAGAGAAATAATGTGTATGTAAACTATGCAGCACCTGGTTGGAAGTGTTATTTAAGGGAACAGACCTGTAGTGTGCTCATGTGAGTAGGCTGTTTAATGTCCCTAAGTCCTGTGTCATAAAATATTTTAGTGGATCCATTTTAAAATGTTTCTTGGTTTAAAAAAAAAAAAAAGTTCAAAATGGGTTGGGGGTGGGGACAAAGAAATTACTGAAATTGCATTTAACCAGCTTTAGATCCTTAATGTTCAGATCGTTATTGCCTAACAAAACTCTAAATGCAAAATAAGTATAGTTGCAGATACAATAAAAATGCACCCTTGCCTAGAGCAAATAACTGAATTTCTATTAAATAATTTAGTCATTTTAGTCTTACATCTGCAACTGACTCAATCACGGTTTCCTCAGGCTGCATGAAAGCATTTAGTTTAAACTTGCAGCTCAAAGTAAAGGCTTGATCCTACAACTCTTAATTGCATTAGTAGTCATTACTTGTGCAAATTGTCCTATTTTAGTGGTTCTCAAACTTTTGTACTGGTGACCCCTTTCACATAGCAATCCTCTGCATGCGACCCCCCCCCCCTTATAAATTAAAAACACTTTTTTTATATATTTAACACCATTAGAAATGCTCGAGGCAAAGCGGGGTTTGGGGTGGAGGCTGAAGTTCGCGACCCCATGTAATAACCTCATGACCCCCTGAGGAGTCCCAACCCCCAGTTTGAGAACCCCTGTTCTATTTATTTCCAGGCACACACTGATTCCAGTGAGTGTGACTACTCATGTGAATTAAGGTTACAGGACCAGGCTCTATGTTCAATATCTGTGGTCCTAGGTGATCTTGACAGAGTTAGCCAAAAAATGTTTTCCCCTCACAACACCCACCACTCTCATTAAAAAGCACAAGCAAGCATCAGCAATGTGGGTTGTGTTGGAGGAAACTTGTGCTGTAACAGAAATGCATAGCTACACAGAAAAAGAAGCTACAAAGTGGACAAAGTAAACTGGTGTGATACCACTGCTTAATTTAAAACTTGCTGTGAATGAAGAAGCTTAACAGATAAAGAGCCAAAGGACCTAGAGGGTCTGTCTCTTACTCTTTACCCAGGCAAATACCCACTGCATTAACTTAATCCTACTGTAATATTTGCATAAGAATTTGCCTCATTTTTTCCCTAAATGAATAATTATAACCTGTGTTTTAAAAAGGACTGAGATTAATGATCTCCAGTGTTTTTACATTGCTGCCTTGCACACACAATGCTTAATTCAAGCAGACAGGTATTTTTGGTACTTGGCAAAGCCAGCATGCTCTGTTAATGCTTCCTGCTCTTGCAATGAGGTAGGGAAAAGCCCAGAGCCACTGGCATTTTCAGAACAATGGTCAGGTGTAGATGTAAAATGGAAAAAGGTATATTTCTGCTACGGAGCCTTTAATGTGCAGTGATTATGTATTGGGAATTATAGAAGTGCGCGGGAATGATTGTGAAAGTGACTGTTTACAAAACAAAACTTTTACTACTGCTCTTCTCTGCTCTTCTGTTCTTATCTGCTGATTAAAATTGAGTTTTATTACCTTGGATAATGCAGAGGTGACATAGCAGCCAAGTTCTGCTTCTGGAATCTTTATTGTAACTATATGGTATGAGGTAGAAATGTATTCTCCAGCACTGGAAAACTGTACTGGGGATTTGAAAAGCAATTAGAACAATGTTGTTTTGACTGATACTTTAGCAGATTTGGGCGCTTGAATGTAAAACCCATAATCACTTAAATCCTTACTCATGCAGGTAGTCCCAATTAAATCAGTGGACCTACTCATGTGATTCTTTGTCCTGGACATGGAAGTCATTAACAAAATATAAATATGGACCCCATAGATGTCACTATCGTTAACCAAAAGCATGCTTTTGCTCTTTGTACTTGGTTAATTGTTGCATGACTCTTACTGTTTCTGTTTTATATCTAGTAATTTTATTTATTTTATGGCTAGTAATTGGGGCCATTAGAATTTTGTGCTATTTCCATAGCAAGAATCTTTCAGGGTAGTGATATCCAGGCTTTCAGTGATTCTATGTAATCAATCTGATGTTGGCTGTGGAATTCCATAGTTTTGGCCATGTCCAGACCTCTGGCTAGGCAGACAGCTTGTAACAATTATTTATGCAATAAATGTGTGTGTTAAAGGTACCTTACAATAGCTTCCTTTGCATAGTAAAGTGAAATAAAATGCATTTTTTTAAAGGGGGGGGGCGGGGAGAGCAAAAACAACCTCCACCCCCAAGGTTCTCTTGTGACAAAGTAATAGATGCTCAGGATATTTAGTTATTTAAGTACTGCATTGACTTAGTCCAGATATAAGTATTAGTTAGACTGTCTCCAAAGGCTCTTTCCTTCATTAATGATATTTGAAATGTATATACTGCCATCATTACCAAACTGATTGCTCAATTTATAAACCAGTGAGAACTTCATCCACTGACAGCAGTGGAGCCACTTCTGGCATGACACCAAGGGCTGGTCTACACCCAGCCGCTAGTTCGGCGGCTGGGGATCGAAGTTCTGGGTTCGACTTATCGCGTCTGGTCTGGACGTGATAAGTCGAACCAGGAAGTGCTCG
>NW_020682001.1:0-1661 GCF_002925995.2 Terrapene triunguis
TTGTTTTGCTTCACCGCCGGCTTGTGTTTTGGTTTTTTTTGCTCCCCTCCGCGTCCCGATATTTCACCTCTGTCATCTAGTCACCCTACTTCTAGTATCTGAGGGAACGGGAATCCCTTACCCAGCGAGGTCACCGTCTCATAGTTCTCCTGCATGACGTCCCTGTAGAGGGCTCTCTGAGCGGGGTCCAGCAGAGCCCCCTGCCCCTGGGTGAAATACACAGCCACCTCCTCGAAGGTCACCAGCATCTGAAAGAAAAAGAGTCCCCCACTCAGCACCTGCTGCCCCAGCCACAATCCCACTAGTCACGTGGGAGGAAAGATAAAGAAATGGAACCTCTGGGAGGGTCAGAGTAGCAGAATCCCACCCCCACCCTGCTCAGAGCAGCCAGGAGGCTTCAGGGGCTGGGGAGAAGGTGAGAGCTCCTTGTCCCCCCCAGCACACGGAGCAGGGCAGGGTCTTTTCATTTCCCACACACCTGCCAACCACAGGCTAATATGGGAAGCAGAGCTCTGAGCCAGGGACAGGGACAGGAAACCCGACAACTTCCCTTCATAATTCACAGCAGCCTCAGTCTAGTGGGGTCTCACTCCAGCACTGGGAGCCTTGAAAATGTTCCCAGCCCTGTGCAAGGGGGTTGTATCCTGTTTGAGAAATGGGGGAATGTCCCGTCTCCCCTCCCCCGTCACCAATGGGCCCACTCAGAAAATCAGCAGGTTTATCACACCTTTTCTCCTCCCTGCCCCTGCCCAGGAGGTCCCTGAAAATCCCCTACCTGAGCTGGCTCCATCACAGACATTTCCCTTCCCTGTCTCCTGGAAGACGGGTTCTAGGCACCAGCAAAGCAAGCACCTCCTTGGGGCAGCCCATTTGCAGGGGCAGCAGCGGGCAGGGATCCAGCCTGGGAGCTGAGAGCCAACAGGGGGCCCTGGGAGCTATAGTTTCTTGGGGTATGTCTACACTACGAGAGTAGTTCGATTTTAGTTAAATCGAATATGTGCAATCGATATTAGAAAGTCGAACGTATGTGTCTACACTAAGGACAGTAATTCGACTTTGTCAGTCCACACTACCAGGGAAAGCGTCGACATTGGAAGCAGTGCACTGTGGGCAGCTATCCCACAGTTCCCGCAGTCCCCGCTGCCCATTTGAATTCTGGGTCGATCCGCCAATGCCTTCTGGGTAAAAAAATGTGGCGAGGGTGCTTTTGGGTAACTGTCGTCATCCGTCAGTCACTACCGCCCTCCCTCCCTCCCTGAAAGTGCCGGCGGGAAATCAGTTCGCGCACTTTTTGATCAGTGACAGCGCGTACGCCACAGCACTGCGATCATGGATCCCGCTGCGACCATCGCTGCAGTTGTGGCCGTTCTCAACGCCTCGCACCTTATCATACACCTTTCCCAGAGGCAGATGCAGAGAAATCAGGCGAGGAGGCTACGGCACCGCCGTGAGGGCCTGAAGTCGGAGAGTAGCACAGAGCTGTCAGAAACCACGAGCCCCAGCGCCCAGGACATCACTGTGGCAATGGGGCATGTGGATTTTGTTGAACGGCGATTCTGGGCCCGGGAAACAAGCACGGACTGGTGGGACCGCATAGTGCTTCAGGTCTGGGATGAATCCCAGTGGCTGCGAAACTTTCGCATGCGGAAGGGGACTTTCCT
>NW_020682001.1:1761-15372 GCF_002925995.2 Terrapene triunguis
GAATCCCAGTGGCTGCGAAACTTTCGCATGCGGAAGGGGACTTTCCTCGAACTTTGTGAGTTGCTGGCCCCTGCCCTGAAGCGCAAGGACACCCGCATGCGAGCAGCCCTGACTGTCCAGAAGCGAGTGGCCATAGCCCTCTGGAAGCTTGCAACGCCGGACAGCTACCGGTCAGTCGCGAACCACTTTGGCGTGGGCAAATCTACCGTGGGGGTTGTTGTCCTGCAAGTAGCCAAGGCAATCGTCAAGGTACTGCTGTCAAAGGTAGTGACCCTGGGAAACGCGCAGGCCATCATAGATGGCTTCGCTGCGATGGGATTCCCAAACTGCGGTGGGGCTATAGATGGGACTCACATCCCTATCCTGGGACCGGGCGACCAGGCCAGCCAGTACATCAATAGAAAGGGCTACTTTTCAATGGTGCTGCAAGCACTGGTGGACCATCGGGGACGGTTTACAAACATTTACGTCGGATGGCCGGGCAAGGTTCATGACGCTCGCGTGTTCAGGAACTCTGGTCTGTTTAGACGGCTGCAGGAAGGTATTTACTTCCCGGACCACAAGATAACTGTTGGGGATGTGGAGATGCCTACAGTGATCCTCGGGGACCCAGCCTACCCGCTAATGCCCTGGCTCATGAAGCCCTATACTGGCGCCCTGGACACAGAAAAAGAACTGTTCAACTACCGGCTGAGCAAGTGCAGAATGGTGGTGGAGTGTGCTTTTGGCCGTCTCAAGGGGAGATGGAGAAGCTTACTCACTCGCTGTGATCTCAGCGAAACCAATATCCCCATCGTTATTGCAGCTTGCTGTGTGCTCCACAATCTCTGTGAGAGCAAGGGGGAGACCTTTATGGCGGGGTGGGAGGTTGAGGCAAATAGCCTGGCTGCTGATTACGCCCAGCCAGACAGCCGGGCGATTAGAAGAGCCCAGCGGGACGCGCTGTGCATCCGGGAGGCTTTGAAAGCCAGTTTCAAGGCTGAGCAGGGTACCCAGTGACTTTTAAGTTTGTGGACACAGAGGCAGAACTTGCCCCCGTTTCTTTACCCAGTTGCCGTCGACTATCCTCTCCAGTTACATACCCCCTTCACCCCCTTCCCAAAAAATAAAATCTGTTCTGTTTTGTTAATGGACACCGTTGTCTTTATTACTGTTTTCGCGGGAATGTTTTAAACCTGGGACGCAGACTGTGGCGGGGGGCGGGTTTAGTGTTGTGATGCAAATGATGCTTCTAAACTCCAGGAATGACAGGCTCTGCGGTGGTGGACTGGTTGTTTCAACGGAGCCTGCCAGCCCTCCTGGGCGGGACTGCGTGTATGTGTCGGCTATGTGACTGTCTTGCAGGGGGAGGAGGGTTACAGATCCCCTGCTGCGCGGCTCTGTGATCCAGGGTAAGGACCGCTGCATAAGATCTGTAACTGCCCTCCCCCGCCACCAAGTCACAGAGCAACACCCCCCCCCCACCACCACACAGAACATGAAAACCACCTCCCAGACTGACCAGGATAACTAGTCACTGCACTGTATATGTGCCCTGCTGCTGCACCTGCCCCCTGCTAAAGGTGACTGTCCTGTCCAATTACCAAGCCCCTTCCCCCCCCTTCAGACAGACTCTCCTCCAAAAGAAGAGGATGGAAACAGTAATGAACAGAAACGTATTTTTTATTAACAACCGCACATGGAACGGGGGGGTAAAACTTGGACGGGGTCTTGTGTGAGGCGGGTAGGAAAGGACTTTTCAAATTTTGGGGAATGAGAGCCTTCTAGTGGTAGAGCAGTCCGCAGGGGTGGAGTGAAATTTTTCACAGCCCCTTCCGCCCCTCCGTGTTTGGACTTTGGGTGAGGGGGGTATGGGACTTGGTGGCGGGGCAGGGCAGTTAGAGAGAGACTGCAGCGGGGCTCTCTCCTCCTGCCTCCGGTCCTGCAGAACATCCACAAGGCGGCGGAGCGTGTCCGTTTGCTCCCTCATTAGTCCAAGCAGCGTTTGAGTAGCCTGCCGGTCCTCCTGTCGCCACCTCTCCTCCCGTTCAATGTTTGCCCGGTGCATTTGGGACAAGTTCTCCCTCCACTGTGTCTGCTGGGCTGTCTGTGCTCGGGAGCATCCCATTAGTTCAGCAAACATGTCTTCCCGTGTCCTCTTCTTCCTCCTCCTAATGTGCGCTAGCCTCTGGGCAGATGTGGCTGTGGGAATTGGAAAAAGGGAGTGAATTCCTGAGACAGATCAATGTATCTGTGAACAGAGAACATAGTCTTTCAACAAGACCATGCAGAGCACCTATCACACGCGCACTGAGGACAAGGTCGAATTTTCGGCCCTCGCCTACAGTGCCTGCGGTCTTGCTGTGGCGAGCTGAGGAGCAGGGCAGGACACCGGACTTTGTCTAGATGGCAAACATGGTAAGCCGTAGACTTGTGGCTGCTTAAAACTTTAAGAGTGGCACTGGCCTCCTTTCACATAGAAAGCAATGCGAGTCTCTGCTGGCAGCAATCCTGCAAGCATGAACTCTGGCCCTGTCCCACCCCCTCGCGGCTGTAAGCCGCGTGGCTGTAAACCGGCGGTTGCAGTTCTGTAAAGGGATGGGCAAGCAGTCCCAATACTAACTTTCCCCTACCTAATTCACAGCAGGGAGTCATGCCAGACATCACCCTCCTGAAGGTCTCGGAGAGCCAGAAGGAGCGGATGCTTCGTGACAGCCTGCAGAAACCGGGGCCATTTGCTGCAATGCTCTGCAAGGCCATGATCCCCGAGTACCTGCTGGCGTTGTGGCAGGGAAACGTCTCATACCACGGGGGGCCTAATAAGCTCTCCCTGCCCAGGAACCTGCTCATGAGGCTTGAAAAACACCTGCAGGAGGCCTATGAGGAGTTCTCCCCGGAGGATGTCGCCTCTATCCCCGGATACATTGACCAGTTTTTGGCTTAGGTGCCCTTGGAGGGACAAAAGAGTGCAGCGTTTTGGGCAGTATAATCATGAAGCGGACATTGTGAAATTTTTTGAAAATAGACTATATATTGAAGCGCCCAAAGACAGACTAATCATGATACACTTTGCACAGATTCCCGTTTTGTTGGACTTTCCTGTTTACATGTTTTGAAGCACTTTACCCACTGTTAATATTTTAAATCTTCCTGTTTTGTTGTAAATAAATGTTTACATGTTTTAAAGCACTTTAGCTATTGTTAATATTTTAAATATGCCAGTTATGTTATAAAGAAATGTTTAGATATTTAAAACACTTACTGCTTGATCCTTCCCCTGAATCTGTGTCTGGGATAACGGCTGGGGAGGGTTGGTAGGGGATCTCTGTGAGGGTGATGAAGAGCTCCTGGCTGTCGGGCAAATCAGCGTTGTAAGCGCTGTCTACTGCCTCGTCCTCCTCATAACCTTCCTCCTCTTCCCCGTCCGCTGAGGAACCGGCCGCGGACAATATCCCATCCTCAGAGTCCACGGTCAGGGGTGGGGTAGTGGTGGCGGCCGCACCTAGGATGGAATGCAGTGCCTCGTAGAAACGGGATGTGTGGAGCTGGGATCCGGATCGTCCGTTAGCCTCTTTGGTCTTCTGGTAGCCTTGTCTCAGCTCCTTGATTTTCACGCGGCACTGCGTTGCATCCCGGCTGTATCCTCTCTCTGCCATGGCTTTAGAGATCTTCTCATAGGTCTTTGCATTCCGTCTTTTGGAGCACAGCTCGGAAAGCACGGACTCATCTCCCCACACAGCGATGAGATCCAAGACTTCCCGATCCGTCCATGCTGGGGCCCTCTTTCTATTAGATTGCACGGCCATCTCTGCTGGAGAGCTCTGCATCGTTGCCACTGCTGCTGAGCTCGCCACGGTGTCAAAACAGAAACTGCGATTCAAACTGCCCAGACAGGAAAAGGAATTCAAATTTTCCCGGGGTGTGGCTGGTCAGAGCATCCGAGCTCGGACTGCTGTCCAGAGCGTCAACAGAGTGGTGCACTGTGGGATAACTCCCGGAGCTATTAGCGTCGAATTCCATCCACACCTAGCCTAATTCAACATGGCCATGTCGAATTTAGCGCTACTCCTCTCGTTGGGGAGGATTACAGAAATCGATTTAAAGAGAGCTCTATGTCGAACTAAATAGCTTCGTGGTGTGGACGGGTGCAGGGTTAATTCGATATAACGGCGCTAAATTCAACATAAAAGCCTAGTGTAGACCAGGCCTTGGTTAGCTCCCTGCCTATAGAGTCAGCCCTGGAGCAGAGAAAGAACTACGTTTCCCAGCATTCCCTTGGCCGCTATTAACAGGAAAGGGAGGGGGAGGGAGTATGGTAGCTGAAACCTCGTGCTGCAGCTTGTTGTGAAGGGAGAGCTCATTGCTAGAGCGGGGTGGCACTGTGAATGGGGAACAAGTGTGCCCAAGGAGTAGAAGGCTTTGGCCCAGATATTCCCTTCAGAAGACTTCCCCAGACTGGATTAGGGATCCTGATGTGACCTCACCTTGCAGCCTGCAAAGAAGGAATTGAGTGGCCTAAATGGACAGTGCCCCTCTCTATCTGAAACCTAGCAAGGGAGGTATGTGGCTCCCATTAGAATTTAAAATGAAAAGTAAGGGAGGGGAGGCTCTGCTAGAGGACCTGGGCAGCTTTAGATACAGTATCAGGCACTTAGGAGGATTTCCACTTCTGAGCCATGGAAGCAGAAATTGACTTTTCCTTTCCAGATTTAGCTAATATTCAGAAAGGGAATCTAGCACCTGCCTTCCAGATTTGAACACCTAAAAATTCAGGAGTGCTCAAGCTCAATTTGGGCAGCTGTTACTTCAATTCTCCCAAATCAAATATACTGATCCACTGTAATTTGCTGTAGAAAAAGTACGATAAAATTGAGCAAGAAATTCTTCTCAGTGGATTATAGGACTGGAATTGCTATTTTCAACAGCCATTGCCTTTTTTTTAGTTTTATTTGTTTGAAAGGAAGACAGTGATATCGCATTGGCAAATTCCCCATAGAAACAAAGAGTGGAACAAAAGAATAATAAAGGCACCTTAACTTTTCCTCATTGATGGAGGACAGGCTTATAATATGCATCCAGATATCCTCCAATCACACAAGCTGAAAATTGTTCCACTTTACTGCAGTTCTGTGTGGAAGCAGAGAAAGAACTGACAGAAAGGAACTGCAATGCATGACAGTTAGTTAGCAAGAGTCAGGCTAACTGTAACCCTGATAACGCGAGATTTGTAGAAGCGAGGATTGTGAGAGGCAGGTGAGAAAGAACTGTGTGAGAAGTTATTGTGACCTTGTATAGATAAGGTGTAGAAGACCTTGTGTAGATAAGGTATAGAAAATATTGTATGTTGGCAAGAGTCAAAACAAGTAAGGAATTAAGATATCAAGATGGCCTATGTATAACAAAATGCAGCTGTCCCTCATTATTTCTGTAATGAAAGGTATAAATGCTTGCTGTAATTAGTTACCAGGGGGAGACCTGCTTAGCTCTCTCCCTCTGCACAATTGTGAGAGTTAATAAAGCTTCTGACTTGCTGTACCCAAACAAAAAGTGAGAACTCAGTTTTTCTCCGACAATTTGCTGGCTCGTCCGGGACGGCAACGCCCACAGAGGCACCGGCAGTTGCTACAGATCGTTCCCCTTCGAACCCCATGGCGCCACAATAGAGGTAGGAGACCTTTTGAAATCTCTATTGGGGTGTCGGAGGAGGACTGTCCGTGGGGCCGTCTGTCCTTGTTGGGCTTACGCCATCCGAACTTATTGACTGTGCAGCAAGGTCAGATGCTGAGCGGCGTAGGGGAATTGTTTGCCACCCCCTGTATGCATATGCGAGGTGCATAGGTTTGCACCTGTGTTGAGGGGTTGTTTACCTCCTCAAGAGGGGTTTTTACCGCCTCGAGTGATGCATCGAGGTACTTGGGAATAGTACCTGAGGTACTTGGGAATAGTACCTGGAGTAAGGCCTTGGTGTGTGTGTGGTGTGGGTGTGTGTACACCAGTGTGAATTGAGTGTTACTGGAAGACGCCCAGAGTACTCTGCGAAGTCTTTTGGCTCGTGACCAGAACTACTCTAACGCAAGCCCGGTAACTAGAGGATCTTTTAGGAGATCCGACCCATGGTACGCTAACTCGGCCTGGCATCGTCCGGCGAGGAGGCTGCCTGGGTCTAGGAGTGTGTGAACCCATCTTCCCTCCCCTTTTCCTCTCCGTGTGAGCCACTGACACTCTGACCATCTCACTGGATGCAACAGAGTATGCGGCGCCGTCTCTCTGAGATTAGCCGACGCTCTTTGCTGAAGGGAGGTGTAGGAGGTCATGGTTATCCTCGTTAGTCTCTCCTGTGTGAGTACCCTGTAGGGAGAGATCCTTAGTTTATAAGCCGCTAGCGCGGACAGGGCATCCTCCTCCCTGTGTGTGTGATTGGAAAATGGGTGGGGGACAGTCTAAGCATTCCCTTTCACCCCCTAAGGGTACCCCAGCTTATTTCATGTACGTACATTATGGTCCAACAATCTGCAGGTATTTAGAGAATTGGAATCATTACACGTGTGAAAATTCATCTAAACAATGCCCACTAGAAGGTACCTTCAATCTAGATAAGATCATACATCTCAGAGGAGCTTTTAATCACCAAAAAGCCTCTGACACACAATGGGAGCAATTTGTCTATTGAGGAAAGGAACGCGTTAATTTGAAATTCAGCTTGGTCCAGAGATAAAGAGAAAGTTAATCTGCGTTCAAGGTCAAGAATCAATGCAGACCAGGCTAAGTACAAAGAAAAACTGCTTTCGGCCCCAGCTGGCTGTGAAAAATATAGACATAGTCAAACCAAAGGCAATACAAGTTACAGTGCAGAGATTACATTTGCAAAGCTTAACTGTCCAGTGAGATCCAACAGTCTGCCTTTGCGACCCTGGAGCCGGCGTGGTTTAGGGACGCTGAAGAAGCCACAGGCAGCCGGCCTGGACTGGAATCACTGAAAAGACACCCCAGGAGACCTCAGGGTGTAAAAGAACTGCACTCCCAAGAGAGGAAGCAAGTTGGAGATTGCACATGTTCCTTCTCTCAACGTTATACACAGACGTGGCCAGTCTGGACGTACGTGTGTGAGTATGAAAGTGTGCCCACTCTCAGCCGCAGTAAGTCTGAGAGCCGGAGAGGGATTTAGCATTCCTCTCTCCACCCCGGTTGACTGGGAAGGGTGTCAGGTGGATCTACCCCAGTCGTAGCAGGACTGGGCAATAGAGAAGTTGGAGAAATAGGAAGAGTTGTGTACTTGATAACTAGAATTGAGCAATTAAGAGCATAGATCATGAACCAGGCAGCAACTCAAACCTATGCCCAGGGCAAGTTGCAAGCCTTGAGACAGGACTTCCAGGCAGAAAAGGAAGCACTGGCTAAGCAAGTACCGGTCCTTCAGGGACTTGTCAGAATTTAACCATTTGTGTTTGCATATGCTGTAAGAGCAGTGTGTTTGCCACAAGAGAAAATTGAATAGTTAAACGCCAATGGGCCATGCGTTTTGCCCAAGTGGCAAGCCTCACGAGGGAGGACTCGGGTAGCCTTGTGAGTAAGAATGTTTAAGAGAAGAGACCAGGAAGGGTGGGGGCTAGTTGAGAAGACCACCCTCCTATCTAAATAGATAGAGAGGGAATAAGCCGGTGCCCATGGAAGGGACGGTTCAGCGAGAAAAGCAGGATCGGGCTCAAGCGGGCAGGCAATAGATAGAGAGATTGGAAAACAGGTTGGAAACTTTGAGGGCATAGTGGAAGGAAAGGAGTAAGTAATTATAAGCATGGGGATTTCAAATCCCCAGGACAATAATTGGAATGGTAAAATCTGAGTTGATTGGGTGTCGTTTTGGGAGACAAGCAAGTGATTTAAGAAAAGAGAGTGAGAAGTTAACTCTGTAGTTGCTAGAGGGAATCAAGCAGTGAAACTTGGTAGGAATGTCTGTAAGTAATTCAGGCAAGAGGTTATTTAAGTGGAATTATTCGACTATGAATACGTTAGTCTAATTTGCTGAAGAACACTCCTGCTGTGTACAATCTGTGTTTTATAAGTTTGAGATGAATTGGTATTGTTTTAACGTTGCAAAACTGAGAATACTTTTGCCAGACACAGGAAACTAGTGTTGTTTAAGGTATTTAGCATTTAATCCTTAAGGTGACTTAATGCTTTACAAGATTTAAAATGTTTTAACTAAAGACCAAAGGTTGTGGCTGCAGCAGGGTAGTCAGAGCCAGGAGAATAAAAGATTTGAATTTGTTTTTGGGTAACAAAATAGCAGATAAAAGATCTGGAAAAAAGAGAGAGAAGGACAGTGCCTCTGGCTCTGTGTGGTCGAGCTGTCACTTTACTAGGGGTGCATAGAGATTTTGTAAGCACAAAAGAAACAGTTACACCTTGTGTAGAAATTGATGTGGCTAGTGTTGTGGAAATTGAATTGTGGAGAGGATGTGCATTTTCCCCAGAACATGTGCAGTGTATATTGTAGCAGAGGTAAAAGAAATGCAAACCTACCAATATAGGTTGTGTTGTCTTTTTCAGATCACTGTGTGTTTGAAAGCAGGAGTTAGAAGTAAAAGGCAATCAAAAGTTTGGGAAAGTTAATCGTGTCCCTTTTAAAGTAAGAATCTTTAAGCTGTGGATAGCTTTGGATCTGGAAGCAAGGCAGAAAGCATCTGTATTAATGCAATTTTCTAACTAATAAGGTAGAAGCCACTGAAACCTGGGCTGCCTATGAAACAAATACAAGGAAATATGGGGTAATTCCTCTGTTTTGCCTGAAATCAACAAGAGTATGTGTATATAAAGGAAATATATTAAGCAATGACTGACTACCCAGAAGGGGTAAACCTCTGTTCTTTTGTCTTTCAGATCATCAGAGAAAACGGATGCCAGCTGAACAGCATTCAATGTACCATGCATTTACTGGTACAATAGGAATTATTTTTGTGTTCTTTGTCCTGTCTTGTGGGGTTTGTCTTGTGGCCAGAATTGTTGGGTTTAATATTTTCATAAGACAGTCTAGTTCAAAATTAAATAGAAGGGTTAAATCAAAAAGCAGATACTTGTTTTGTTCAACTTGGAATACAAAGTGTTTGGATAAATCAGGAAAACGTGATATACTAAAGTCTAATACATTTGCTTAAGTAAGAAAAAGAAACTTCATTGGCCAGATTTTTAATGGAAAAATTGTTAAAATTTGCATACCAACAGTCTTTGGAAACAAGGACATGGAAGGTTAACCCACTCCCCATATTGCCCATGGGATCCTTCTGGCTACCTCAGATTTCTAGCCAGAGGGCTGGGGAGGGGGGAAAGCGATTGGACACCTGAGGTTGTACCGAGTGAACTCCTCAAAAGTGGGTGTGCTTGTCCCGGTTTGTTGCTCCAAAGCTCTGTAATAAAGTTATTTTTACTGGAAGAGTGTACATGGCATACATTGAATAATAAGACTAGTGTACTGTAATGTGTATGTGTTCATTGTTGGGAAAAAGTGTATAAGTGAAGAGTGAAAGTTTCCTTTGTAGGTTAAAAGAAGCTGAGAAAGGGAGAAGAGAAAAAGCACGGAATGAGTTAATTGAGGAAAAAATAGCTAGCAAGCTCAGTTCAAAGATAAGACCTGGCTGACAGCCACGAAAAGGGGGGGCCTGAATGTGCCCAAGCAACTGAGATCTGCAAAACACGGCCAGGCATTAATGAAATGTGTTAGGCTTCTTTTCTCACAGATAAAAGAAGTGCTACCCAAAGACCCTAGCAGCCCTGCCATTAATTGAAACAAGTAGACTGAGTCTATGTAAAGTCCATCAACGAAAGACTGCTTTTGGCTCCACACTGGAAAGGCCCTTTCCAAGTCCTGTTAACCACCAACACTGCTGTGAAGTGCCAAGGACTGCCCACCTGGACCCATGCTTCTCACTGCAAAAAGACCCCTCCACCTCAGGAGGACTTTCCAGCTGCTGATCAGCCTATTTCTCCTGCTAGCTCTGCTGTGCCTCCTGGACAGCAGGGAAGGAAAAACAAGGTGAAGTGCTAGTAACCTCTCCCTTGTCCACTGACAGACCTACTGTGCCTTTGGATTTTCCTAGAAGAAGCAAAACCATTACAGGGTGATGTGCTAGTAACCTCTCCCCTGTATGATGCTAAACCACACTGTTTCAGGAAAAGAGAAGAAGGAACACTTGCGTCATTAAAACCACAAAGTCCAGGGATTCCTGACTACAAAAGACATTAAGAACTGACCCTGGTGAAGAAACAAAGAATTATACCCTGGCAGGAAGAAACTTGTGGGACCCATGCTTGGGAACGTGGTATTGATTGGATTTTGGGGTTTATTTTACAGGTTGCGCCCTGTGTTTTGGATAAGTCCTTCAGCATGTATTGCCCTCCCTAATTGGATTTTAAATGACAAGTACCAAAGGCACCTTGTTGCCATTGCCCCTGCCATCTCCTCCATTACACTATTACCCCTGTAATACATCCAAATACAGACAATGCTATATATTTGATAAAATCAGTGGCCAAGGCCTTCACATTTTAGTAATTTATTTTAATATTGTTTGAAAAAAATACATTTTTAAGGTTCAGGATATCCCATATAAGCGAACAATTGAATGGATCAGTGGAGATAAAAGTATATGATATCACTACCAGCGAACCCCAAGAATTAATAATTGCAATTGATGGGTTCTATAGCGAATGTTCCTGGAATTTGCACTGTGTTAAATGAGAGAGGCCCTTATTGTTATTTGGTCACCCAATTAGTGAACAATTAAATGAATACCAAATTGCTCACAGGGGGCTGCCATTAGATTAGCACAACAGAGGGCTTGGGTTATTTCTTCTAGAAAGAAGAGAGACTTGACCGGATCCCTTTGGGATGGGGCCAATAATGCAGCAGCAGTTTGGAATATTTTTAAGAACCAAGAACATGATTAGAAATTGGGGCAACTAGAGAAGGCCATTGGCCTTGTTTCTGGAGCACAACCAACCCAGGTACAGGCTGGAGTTGGTGAGTTACATGTTATCTCCGCCCTTAGTTCTATGACCCAGAAGTTGCTGACAGAGATGGTATTGAATATCACTGAGGCTGGGAAGGCATTGCAGTGGGATCTAGCATGTTCAGAGATTCAGGATTTCCTGAATGACCAGCTGATGGCCATTCGGAATGATCTAGAACATCAGGCTTGGCCCACTGCCCTTACAGACACATCAGGAGTACCATCTGATCTGTGGCCATGGAGACTTACTTGGAGACTTTCTGGGTGGAAGTGCAGACGTTCTCAATGCTCCTTCCAAGCATATGGACCGGTAAAGGGGGTGTGGGCTCCCACATACCGAATCCTGCCGGGTCCATGGGGAGGATGCATGTGGGATTGGGTAATTCACCAAGACATCTGGGAAATTAGACTACCTGGTATGCCCAATCGATTTTAGTAAGTGCTCCTGGGATTACACCTGACATTTGGATGGGGTTAGGTAGTCAATGGACATTTTGGCCATTAGAACCCCCACAGCTTCAGTGTATCCGTAAACTGAAGCCAGGAGAAGTTGTCACTTTTTATGACTACGTTTGCTGGGAGGATAGGGGACAAGGAACTACCCTGACAGGACACTTACTTTTTCAAGCTAATGATAGCTGTGTGTATGTTGATGACACCACATTGCAAGACATACATTTTAATCTCATTACCACTGCAGGCAATCATACTATTTACTGGCCTGCAGATAGAGTTTTTCAAGTAGCCCTTAGGTTCCAGATACCCTTTAATTGGACTAGTTTAGTACCTGATAGATTTCAGAATTTGTTTTCACTGTTACCAGAGATTCAGAAAATCTCTGAGGTACAAGGGCAAATTCACATGCTTCAAAATATATATCAAGTTGAAAAGTATGCCTTTCCAGACAGCTTCTGGAAAGAGTATCCACTTCATGTACTAAGTATGATGTATTGTGCTTTATGACTAAGACTGTACAACAGCCCCATTATATTATTGCTATGGGAATGTTATTGCTTGTGTTGCTATTAGTTAGCTTAGGATTATGTTATTGTTGTTGTAAAAGACGTAATAATAGTAATACCTTTCATGTTTATGCTAATCATGCATTGTCATTACATCCAATCAGAACCGCTAAGATTGAAACATCTGATGTAGAATCTGAAGTCCAGGACTTAATGCAAATAGAGATTTAAGAATGTTTGTTGTACTAGAAGTACAAAAGGGGGGGTTGTGGAAGCAGAGAAAGAACTGACAGAAAGGAACTGCAATGCATGACAGTTAGTTAGCAAGAGTCAGGCTAACTGTAACCCTGATAACGCAAGATTTGTAGAAGCGAGGATTGTGAGAGGCGGGTGAGAAAGAACTGTGTGAGAAGTTATTGTGACCTTGTATAGATAAGGTGTAGAAGACCTTGTGTAGATAAGGTATAGAAAATATTGTATGTTGGCAAGAGTCAAAACAAGTAAGGAATTAAGATATCAAGATGGCCTATGTATAACAAAATGCAGCTGTCCCTCATTATTTCTGTAATGAAAGATATAAATGCTTGCTGTAATTAGGTACCGGGGAGAGAGACCTGCTTAGCTCTCTCCCTCTGCACAATTGTGAGAGTTAATAAAGCTTCTGACTTGCTGTACCCAAACAAAAAGTGAGAACTCAGTTTTTCTCCGACATCTGTAACAATATGGGAACCAATCCTGTCTGTGTTCTGTGCACATCCAAAATTCCTGCTGTATGACCCGTCCTGGGAGCAAGTTACCAGTGACCCAGGGCTGGGGCGGCAGTGGGTGTGTGGGTGTGGTGGCACTGGTGGGGAGGAAGAGGGGAGCCCAGGGCTGGGGTGGCAGGGGGTGCGGGTGGGGGGGAGAGCCCAGGGCTGGGGCAGCAGTGGGGTCCGGGTCGGGGGAGGCCAAGAGCTGGGGCGGCACGGGGTGCGGTGGGGGGGGAGCCCAGGGCTCTGGGGTGGGGACAGCCACATTTTTTTTTTGCTTGGGGCGGCAAAAAACCTAGAGCCGGCCCTGCACAGACGTGTCTGACAATAACACACTGGGAGCAGTATGTGGGGGGCTGGGTTTTTGCCTCTGTCCACCGCCAGTCTCCCCACACACACCCTTCCCTCGCAGTGCCCCCACTCACATCTTTCCCCATAGCAGCCTCGCTCCCCTCCACCCCACAATCCCCCCATCCCTCCATCCTCTCTTCAGTGCATCCTAGCCCCCATCATAGCCTGCCCCCCGCATCCCCAGCACCCGCCTCCTGCGCCCTCCTCCCCCTGCAGCCCGGGTGTGCTGGGGGGGCGGGTTTCTCTTACCTTCCCTCCGAGCGGGACCCCCGGGGCAGGGGCCGGGAAGGGGCCTGGCCAGGCGGGGGACTCTGCCCTGGGAGAGGCTCCTGGGGAGCAGCGGGAAGTGCCCTGCTGGAGATTCCCCTCTCCCGGCTGCAGCCAGGGCTCCGGGCTCCCAGCACCAGCCACCGGGGCTCGGGGATCTCGCCAGGAGCCTGGGAGCCAGAGTCACCGCAGCGGCCACCCCCCTGCCCATGGCAGCTGGCCCTGATTGGCCAGCCCCGCTCCCTCCCCCGCGCTGGGGGCGAGTCAAGAAACAGGGAGCAGGAGGGTTGGATGGGGTGG
>NW_020682002.1:0-7596 GCF_002925995.2 Terrapene triunguis
GGGGGAGCTTGGCGGGCCGCAGGAAAGAACCCCGCGGGCCGCGTGTTTGAGACCCCTGCCATAGATTGTGGTTCTCAAACTTTTGTACTAGTGACCCCTTTCACATAGCACGCCTCTGAGTGCGACCCCCCCCTTATAAATTAAAAACACTTTTTATATATTTAACACCATTATAAATGCTGGAGGCAAAGCAGAGTTTGGGGTGGAGGCTGACATCTCGTGACCCCCTGAGGGGTCCCGACCCCCAGTTTGAGAACCCCTGCCGTAGAAGATCAGAAAGGGTAGCAGGAAGTGTGTCTTATCGGTGTCTTGTGAAGTGCAATGTAAATGCACTGGATTGTAAAATAAAATATTTTACAACCTCCATTAAGAAGTGCTAAAAATAACATTTATTTGAATTATGGAAATCCATGCCATGTACACATAGCAATGCTTCTTCCTGTAGTGTTGCCAAGGAGGAGATTCACCATTCTGGACTGCAGCTTTGCCACTATACCTTTCCGCTTCTAACACTGAGCCAAATGACAAGATCTCCAGTTATTTGATTTTTCTAATCTGCTTTAAGCAACTCTAGAGAATGGATTCAGAAGTTGCTTGACAGTATAAAAACATGCCCCCTGTCCTAATGACCCTAAAATCTAGTTCTGACACTGAGGTGATAAACAAGTTTAGGGTGATGGAGAGAAATCTTGCAGAGGTCATTATTGAAAGGCTGAGCAAAAGTAGTGCATTTTGAAGAGGGATATGAAGAAGATTGAGATCATTTGCTACACAGGAAGACAGACGTAGCAGCAAGGATGAGGCAACCTGGAAGAAGGAAGTAGCAAGTGGGAGAAAGAGAACAGAAGTGAGGAGTAATGAGAATAGGAGGAGAAATAGGCAGTGTAGAATTCTGCAAGGCCTTGAAGGTGATAAGTGTGAGGAGTTGAGAACAGACTGGTGTGGGGTAAGACGAGACACAGGGAGACTGGAGAGAAGAAGGTTGCTGTAGCAGAACTCGAGATGGTGAATGCATTAGACATAGATTTTAGCATTACAGCTGGACATGAAATACTGGATTTTAGAGATGCCACGAAAAATAAAAGTAAACAGAAATTGGTGAGAGGGATGGAATGAGACATTCAGGTTACAACTCTAGAATATGGCAAGGATGGCAGAGTTAGTGATGGCAATGGGAAAGGAAGTAGCATGATCTGATAAGGAATAGATCCTATTAGGAATCACAACCTTTAGAATGGTTGACCATGATCCTCAGGATCCTACCGATCTGTGTTCATCACAAGACATGGAGGAGAGGAGGCGGCAGCTGACTATACGTCACCTGTGTGTTTCTGGATTCTCCAAAGCTAAAAGTGAAACCACCTTATAATGGCCAAGAACCCAGCCCTTTAATGGCTATTTAAAACCTCCCCACACTACAGTATTTCACTCCTGGGCATCACAAGCAGAAGGATAACATTGAGAACTCTCCCTCCCTGAAACTTAAATGCTCCTCATCTATTTTTCCCCTGCCATCAAGCTGCATATCCACCCTATGATGACATTTAAATAATGGACTCACAGGGGAATACTGCTAGCTGCAAATGATCAAGTCGGTAGTGATTGAAAGTTGTTGGCCTGGACAGAACATGAACCAGAGCCCCAAAAGTGAAAGGCTTTGTAAATCACCACCAGTTTACTAAGCTACCCCTGCACTTTTCTGAGAGTTTTTTCTCATAGGTGTTTAATTAAAGTTGAGTGCACCATACTGTCAGATTCCCAAAATGCAGAGTAAAATGCACAATGTACTGTTTTTCCTTCAGACTTGTAATAAAACACTCTGAATTACAGTCCCATCTTGAGTCCTGCTACTTTCAAGATTCAGTGAGGAATATATTCTGGGACTCATCTTGTCTAGGCAGCAGTTAGAGAACTTCAGGTCAGCAATGGGTTAATATCAGACTGTAGACATCACATGTGGATCAGGATATCGTCCTGTGTCTGATAGACTAATGTTTCCCTATTTCCCAAAGGCATGACACTAAGGGACTATTCTAATCTATTTTGGCACCCTAGAACTGGTAACTGACTAGGAGATCACATACACTGGGGACACAAATGATGCTGTGACTGAGTCCCAGCAAAACCAACTGAGCCAAAGCAAAAAAAACTGAGAAAGGTGGCTCGGGTAGGTGTTGACAGGATCCCTGGGGTGCAGCCTGGGACCGCTATACCCCCTTAATTCTCTCCAGCCTGGGTTGTCTCTTACAATGCCTTGCTAGTGACAAGCAGCAAGCCCCTCCAGGCACTGTTATCACTCAGCACAACTGCATGTGGAGCCCCACACCCAGCTAGATTGCATGAACGCTCTCAGAGCCAATCATGACTCACACAGAGAAAGGCACCTGCCAAATTCCCCCAGCTCCCAGCACAAGACGAGCAGTGCAGATTTATTAATTTGTTCACCACTTCATCGATGGAAAGTGGATATAGACCAGCCTTTGCAAACCTGAGCAGATTACCAAACACTTCAGGCAAACTCACTGGTAAAGATAAACAGTTAAACAAATTTATTGACTACACGCGATAGATTTTAAAGGATTATACACCTCTACCCTGATATAACGTGACCCGATAGAACACTGGTTTGCATACAACACAGTAAAGCAGCACTGCGGCGGATCAGCGTATCAGCTCCCAGCCACGGCGCTCCGCTTCCCGCTGCCGGTGAGTGCGGGGAGGTTGGGGAAAGGACGCCCCCCCCCGCACTCACCTGCGGCGGGAAGCGGAGGGGAGCGGGCTGGAGCTGGGCTGCTCCACCCCCCGCCACTACCAGTGAGTGCGGGACCTTTCCCCCAACCGCCCTCCCGCCCCCCCCAGCGACACAGCTGGAGCCGGGGCAAGGAAAGCGGAGCAGGCTGGGGCCAGGGTGCTCCCCTTCCCGCCGCAGGGGAGTATGGGGGCATCATTCCCCTAACCTCCCCGCGCTCACCGGCAGTGGCGGAAGCGGAGCAGCCCGGCCCCAGCCCGCTCCACTCTACTCCACCAGCTCCCAGCTGCGGTGCTCCGCTTCCTGCCGCAGGTGAGTATGGGAGGCGTCCTTTCCCCAAACCTCCCCACACTCACCAGCGGCAGGAAGCGGAGCGCCGCAGCTGGGAGCTGGCGGAGTGGAGCGGGCTGGGGCTGGGCTGCTCCACTTCTCGCCGCTGCCAGTGAGTGCCTGTCAGGGGGCGGGGGTAGGCGGTGGGGTCCTGGGGGTGATTAGGGACAGGGGTCTCTGGAGGGGTCGGTCAGGGGACAAGGAGCAGGGGGGGCCAAAGCAAGTTCAATATAACGCGGTCTCACCTATAGCACGGTGAGATTTTTTGGCTCCTGAGGACTGTGTTATATCAGGGTAGAGGTGTATGTGATAGGCGAAAAAAAAATCAGAGTTAGTTACCAAAAAGAAAAGAAAATATAAGCATGCAGTCTAAACTCTCAAACCTATTAGACTGGGCAACATCTAGATTAAGCAGGCTTTTTTCACCCCAATGGATATTGCAGTCCTTAATATACAGATTTGTCCCTTAAACCTGGGCCAGTCTCCTCTCTTGGAGTCTTCCGTCTTCTTCTCAGTGTCTTTGTTGCTTGCAGCATAGGTGGGGGAAGGAGAAAGGCCAAGCATGGGTCCCTTGTGTTCTGTTTTATACCTTCAGTCCCATGTGCTTGGAGAACAAGTCCAGGCATGTCTGGTGGGTGTTGCTGAGTCCCCAGGCAAGGTTGAGCAATTCCCCTGGTGTGGCCTCATGCAGGCGAGTCACTGAATTGTAGCTCCCTTGCTGGACAATGGCTGTTGATGGGTTGTTTTACACCCCACCAGACATAGGTTACTTTCCTCGCTGTTGTCTCTGGGGAGCTACTATCAAGCTGATTCCCCAACTTACAGCATGTTTTAGTGACAGCCATACAACACAATCTCATAACTTCACATGGACTAATGATATACATATTTAGATAGAAAAGTGACTTTCAGCCGATCATAACCTTTTCCCTGATACCTCACATAGCATGCTTTATATGCAATATCAAAGTTATATACAGATAAGTAATATGGGGGTTACAAGATGCTCCCTCAAGGTATAGTATGTCACAGGTGTAAATTTACTAGGACTGCCTCAGTAATTCAAGCCATTTTGCTTGTTCCCGAAATGTTCTCCTCTTCCCCGCCACCCCCTTCTCAAAATAGCAGCCATGCATGGGGAGAAAAATTCTGTTTCGAATTAGCAGCTTTAGTTTAAGAGCATGAAATGGCAGTACTAGGCAACAGTCCAAAAATCAGAAAAACAGAAATGTTACTTGCTTCAAACCAGTAAAATTCAATATCATGGTAACAAACAAAACACTTGCAGTGACTTTAAAACTACAGTTACTTGCATTGCATTGGAAAAAGGAGGGAGCAACAAAGTGAGGTACATTCATAGAATTAACTAACCAGTAGCCACAGGGACCTTCCACTATTCTTAACTTGAACAATTTTTCAGTCTTCAGGCACAATTTCACAGGAATTTTTTCAGCCATTAGTATTTAAATCTTTGCCTTTGTTTCTTCTGCCACAAGAGAACACCTTCCCAGTCCACTATTTTAAAAGGATTTCTTGGGTGATCATTTTGAAGAACCCAGAAGCATACAGCCCCAGCCAACTGCCAGCCCTCTCAAGTAGCTCTTTTCTCTGGCCTTCCAAGACCCCCATGGTCGATATAGCCTCAAAGATCACAACCATCTGTAATAAAAGTTTAGCAGTCTTTGCAACACTATCACTAAAGATATGCAAGCCTCCCCCCCCCAAAAAAAAAACTTCCCTGTGTCTACAAGACTTTAAAAGACACACACTCACACACACACCAACCAAGCTGTGTACGGTTAAAGGCTCATGAAGCAATGGTGATTGAAGACTGTTCATATTTGTCTACACCAGTGGTTCTCAAGCACAATGGGTTACCTGGGCCGCACAGTCTGGAGACTCAGGAATAGCGGGAGCAGGGGGCGCACAAAGAAATCATACATTTCTTTAAAAAAAGAAAGCTCCCGATGCTGGAGCACCTAATTAATCAGAACAATCAAAGGCCAGCACTCAGCCTGGAGAACAATTCCTTCTGTCCAGTGCCAAACAACCTCCTCCATGGGACTCCAATCCTCCCAGCAACAGTATCCTTTGCATTCAACCCCACAGAATAATAAAGAACTGCTGTGAATACATCTACTGCCCAGTGTGATGCAGTTATATGACCACACCTTACACTTCAGTCACACCACATTTTTTGAAGTTCTACTCTGCAAAAACCCAGATTTAATTTTGTCTTATAGTACAGAGCTGACAATTTCCCAAAGCAATAGTCCCCTCCCCAAAAAACTGATAAGTTAATTACCATCTGTGCAGTAACAAGTGTGACACACACTTTCCAGCTACTGTCTGCTCTCAGAGTTTCCCCCAACTGCACAGCACCTGTAGTGGCACTAGTAACTGACCTGTAATAAGGCAGCTCAAAGTTACCAGATAACCTATCCACCTTACCCTGGACTTCACAGATGTTATGCAATATACAACATGCAGCAAAAACATGAAAAATATTTCCTCACTGAGACCCAGCCTAATCATGAGACATTTCCATCTGGCCTTCAGTCTTCCAAAGGCATGCTCCACAACCATGCTGCACCAGTTCAGGTGATAGTTAAATCTGTCCTTGCTTCTGTCCAGGTGTCTTGGTGTAAGGTAGGGTTACCATTTGTCCGGATTCTCCCGGACATATCATAGCATCCGGGGGGAATTTGTAAATGTCCAGATTACGACCCCATGCAGAGCGCGCGCGGCTGACAGGGCAGCCGGTCGGATCGTGCCACTCGCATGGGGCTCTGGCAGCCAGAGCCCCTCCTCCGCTTCCCCCTCCTTTCCCCTGCAACTTGAGATCACTCCCCTCCTCTCTCTCCCTCCCTCCCTCTCCCTGCATTCGCAGATCGCTGGCCTTTCGCATCGGGCCTCCGGCAGTCTGCAGCTCCTTCCTCTGCTCCCCCTCCCCTGCTGCCCAGCGCGCCACTCCGCAGCACTCTGTTCTGAGCGGCACGGTAAGGGGGCCAGGGGGTCGGAGAAGGGGCAGGGAGGTTCTGGAGGGGGCAGTCAAGAGACAGGGAGCAGGGTTGGATGGGTCGGGAGTTCGGGGGGGCTGTCTGGGGGTTGGGGGTATGGATAAGGTTTTGGGCAGTCAGGGTAAAGGTAGGGGGTAGGGTTCTAGGGGGGCAGTTAGGGTGGGGTCTCAGGAGGGGGCAGTTAGAGGACAAGGAACAGGGAGGCTTAGGTAGGGGGTGGGGTTCTGGAGGGCAGTTAGGAGCAGGGGTCCCAGGAGGGGACAGTCAGGGTACAAGGAGCGGGGGGGGCTGTCAGGGGGCAGGAGTAGGGAGAGGGATCGGAGCAGTCAGGGGACAGGGAGCAGAGGTGTTTAAATGGGTCGGGAGTTCTGGGGGGGGCTGTCAGGGGGTGGGGAGTGGTTGGATGGGGCGTGGGAGTCCCTGGTGTCTGTCTGGGGTGGGAGGGTGGATAAGGGTTGGGGCAGTCAGGGGACCAGTAGGGGGCAGGGTCCTAGGGGGCCAGTTAGGATGGGGGGAGGGTCCCAGGAGGGGGCAGTCAGGGGACAAGGAGCAGGGAGGCTTAGGTAGGGGGTGGAGTCCTGGGGGGCAGTTAGGGGCAGGGGTCCCAGGAGGGGGCAGTCAGGGGACAAGGAGTGGGGGGGAGGGTTGGAGGTTCTGAGGGGGGCGGGAAGTGGGAGGGAGTGGAAGGGGCAGGGGCGGGGCTCCTCCCATCCTCTTTTTTGATTGTTGAAATATGGTAACCCTATGTAAGGCTACATGAGCCAATGAAACAAAAATCACTCCAGCATAATTAGGAAAGACCATCGAATCCCTCTATTTCCTGGCATTGCCCAATGTGATCACCCTGTAGAGCAGGGCACAATTAAATCGCTTTGCACACTTGGACGACAACTGCCCCCACAATAGATTTTCCAACCCCAAACTGGCTGCCCTCTGACCAGTAGCAATTTGGGGTTGCAAATTTCAAGACAGACTGCCATCCATTTCCTCACTATCAGAGCAGCTCTTATCTGTGTCTCTTGCATTGCAGGGTTTAGGTGAGTTTGGCATGACTACTCCAGGAATGTGGGCTTCTGCACCAAAAAATTCTAGAGCCAATGCTGGTTGTCCCAGGTTTGCATTACAATCCAATCCCACCCACTCCATGTTCATCATTTAGTCCCCAAGACTGCTGCTCTACCCTGTATAGTTGGTCAGCAGGTACCTGCAAGTGTTTCAGCTGCTCATTCTCAGTCATCCTCAGTTCTGCAGATACAATGGTCAAGTCAGCTCAGTAGATCACGATCTCATCCATATTTCTGATGACAAGATAGCAGCTGTGATCCAGGGAGCACCTCAATGCCAACTGTCAGAGGGCATCTTATGCCATAAATCTCATCAGGCCTAACAGTCATTTCCCCAACTCACTGTTGTCATAATCTGTATCTGAAAGGTGTCATATGCAAACTGGTAACACTGGTCTACAATTTTTGAGAAGTCGTCTGCTTCAGAGATAAA
>NW_020682003.1:0-5165 GCF_002925995.2 Terrapene triunguis
TGGGCCAGCACCCATGTCCATGGTGGCTGTGCAGGAGCACTCTCCCTCCCATTACAAATCTGAGTCTGCCGTCTTCTCTCAGTTGTACATGTAGTCACTGGGATGCAAATCTGTCAGTGTCAGTGCAACTGTGTGCTATTGCAATCCTCTACTGAGATAGAACACATGCTCGTGTACATTAACAACTGACCTTATCCTGTCTTTCAAAAAAGGCCATTTGTACACTTAATTACAGGTGTGTAATTTTGCTTCAAATGTGTAGGTAAAATGTTGCCACAAGGTTTCATTTTAAAGATATAATATAAGCACATACCTATGCGATATTAAATATCATATGCGATGGAGTGTATACCACACACTGGCAAAGAAAGAGTTAACCTGAGCCTCTGCCAGACAGGAATTAGTGCATCCAGTTGTATCTGGAGAGTGGGCCAGGCCTAACATAGAATTATGCTCAGTTGGGTAGGACTGGGTGGGTGAATTAAGGATGAATGCTAGCTGGGAGGAACAGGCTGTTTGTTGCTTGCTTCAGGGTTCTTGTATTGAAACCCAGAGTAGAGGGCAGGCCTGCCTGCTTGCCCATGTTCCCCTACTGGCTGCCAAGGAAGGTGGCATAAAAGCCCCCTGAGATAAGGGTATAAGGGTAACTGAGCCCTGAGTTGGGCTGAAGGTCTGTCATAAGGTCATTGGACTGTTGTTTTGTGTGACTCCCACCCCTTCCAGGGTTATAGAGAGTGAATGTGACCTGGTGGAGGGCTGAGGCACAAGGAGTAGACCACAGCAGGGCTGGAGTGGCTGTTGGCAGGGGGGACCAGAGGAGAAGACTTTGCCAGCCACATGGGGGCATTTTGATGGTGAGTTACCCTTTGACAGCATATTTAATTGTTATTAATGTTAAGACATATGTATATGTTGCACTTTGGAGAATGTGTAAATTATTGTAATACAGTGGCCAGAGATCATCAGAAGAGTCACTGTACTCTTTTCAGCCTTTGTAGCTGAAAAACCAATATGAACTTCTTACCCTACCGCACAAAGAGGTGTTGGGAAGGGGGTTCTGGAGACCAGGGTTGGTAGTTGAGGGGACTGTGGGGATAGGTTTGGAGCTGGTAAGGGAACCTATTACTTCTGGATAGGGTGGGTAATATATAATGAATTATTTTAATCTCTCACTGTTCTCCTAACCAACTCAAACCCACCCTCAAATCCTTACACCCTCTCTTATAAAACTCCAAAAGCACAATAGCTTTCCTCCAAGAAACTTCTTTATCTACTAATGAGTTACAAAAAAACTGCGCAGGGACTGGGTAGCAGTTTCTGTATTTAAACAGCCTGTTTTGGAAAGTGTCATCTCTGGATCCACTTGACCTTTAATTCTGCTTGATTGCACTTGCAGAAATTATTGACTGGTGCTACTGGGCCACCAGACTGTGGTATGAGAGTCAGGATTTTCCTTCTCTGTATTCCTCCAAATGATCTTAAGAGCCCTTGATAGATACTGTGATAACCTGATTAGTGTATATGTGCAAAGAACAAGGATGGTATGACAAATGCTCAGCTGTGTGGCATAAACCCAGTCCTGCTAGCAGCTAAAGAAAACTCTTCTTCAGCCCAAGTAGAGGGGACTGTGCTTTTTGGAGTGGGGACTGTGCTTTTTGGGAGTAGAAGGATCCCTTCTGTATCCCTGCTGGTGCCAGGGAGTTCCAAGGCCATGGTGAGTAGCATAGCGACAATTTCAGTAGTCACGGATTTCTTACTTTTCATGAAATAATGGAATGGAACTTCCATTCGGCTCTGCCTGGCACACTTTCCAAATGTCAATTAGCCTCATTTGTCTACACTAGACTTTTTTCCCTAAAATTTCTCTCAGTTGCTACCCCTGGGTCAGTTCCATTGCTGAAAGCAAGTATGGGAACACCACTGTAGAAAGGTGCCTGTGGCTGCCAGACTGGAGTAGACCCTGGAACAGACTCTGTGGCCAGCTGGGCTGGGAAATGTCCTAGGTCCATGTTCTGAGGATCTGTTTGGGCCCAGGGAATGCGCTGGAGAGGAAACACCAATTGAGCCAGAGCTGCAGCTGGGAAGTGGCCACTGCTGCCACCTTTGTTGTTACTATGGGTGGAAATTGCAGCATAAGTGGGAGAGATTTTTGGGTTACAACCAATAGAACTATTGTTATGGAGGATATTTATGTGCTATAGGTTGGCCTTAACTTCAGTTGCAGGTGGAAGCCATGCCAATTCCCTGCTCCCCCTTCCTCCAACCTCCCCACCATGTATGATCCAAGTGGGAGGGTGTCTGTGTGTGTGGGTGAGGAATTGTGCAACTATTGATTTGTTCTAGCAACTGTTGCATTGATGGTGGGAGGGAATCTGATCTGGGACTACAGGCTTAGCAAGTTTAAGTACATATTTCCACATATTCTTCTTTCTATAGCTGTCACACGGTAGTACAGTTATTCCAATACTAGTATTACAACACTGTGGCAGGAAGACTGCATTATAAATCCCAGTTGTGTACCATGTAACTACATCTCCTGGTGACAATGGCATCTTGCTGTTGTGTGTGCCTGGCACAATGTCTGTGGAGGCAGTTTCATTGTCAGCAAGTTTCTGCACCCTAGTTCAGAATCCTGGTAATATTTGTCTGAATATTTTCCCACTCCTGGTTAGTGATTTTTCTCCTCTATAAAAAAATTCTTAAGCATCAAGACAGTCAGGGATATTCCTGGGCAGGGCAAACTTCCAGCAATCACTCCCAGGGGGCTGGAACAATTTGTGTATAACGGGGAGTGGGGTGGCACCTTAAAGACTAACAGATTTAATTGAGCATAAGCTTTCGTGGGTAAAAAGCCTGAAGGTGGTAAATCCATTGCAATCGACATACTACACTGACTATGGTGAGAGATTGTGCCACACACACTCAAAGAAACTGAGGAACCACCTGATCAGCTTCCTGTACAGCAAACAGGAGAAGATCAAGAATGAGCTCTCAAAACTAGAGACTCTCATACAAAACCAACCTACCACACAAACTTCCACATGGCTGGATTTTACAAAAACAAGACAAGCCATTTACAATGCACACTTTACTTCTCTACAGAGGAAAAAGGACAGTAAACTAAACTTCTACAAGCCACAGGGGGCTACAACAGTGGTACCCTTAACTCACCCAACAATACTGTTAATCTATCCAACCATACACTTAGGACAGACTCTTCTACCAGGCTATCTCAGGGACTCTCTTTCTGCCCCACCACCCCCATGCACATGATACAGTTCTGCGGTGATCTGGAAGCCTACTTTCGCCATCTCCGACTCAAGGAATATGCCTGTATCTGTAATTTTCACTCCATGCATCTCAAGAAGTGGATTTTTTACCCACAAAAGCTTATGCCCAAATACATCTGTTAGTCTTTAAGGTGCCACTGGACTCCTTGTTGTTTTTGTGGATACAGACTAACACGGCTACCCCTCTGATAATTTGTATACAGTGGGCGTACTAAGAGCCATTAAACCAAATTCTAAAGCCTGTATATAATGGAAACCACTTCAAGCCAGGGGGTGTAGAAGCATCCCTAGTTCCAGCACCTATGACCACTCCGGTAGCTTACTAGCCCTTTCCAGTCATTGATTTGCTGTTCAGTCAACAGGGGGCAAAATGTCATCGTCTTGATAAATGGCCTTCTATCACAGGCCTGGAAAACTTGCTTTTTCTTCCAATCAGGGATCTTAAGTACACTAACATCCTCCAAAGGTAGTCCCTGTCTGTAATAGTGTTAAAACCAATATTGCTAACTGCCCCCTGGTTTGTGTGTCCCAACCCCTGTATCAGGACCAAAAAATGGTAGAAAGCATATAGAACGTTCGTTCTAGGAGGGACTTGATAGGAATGGCTTTCTAAAGATGATTAACCGGAAATGAAGGAGGAACTGGATATCTGACTTATACTATAAGTATCTGCAGGATGTGGTCAATGACATGCTATGCTGTACCTATAAAAGCTAACTTTTATTACACCTTTTTAAATCTATACCTGCCATACTTAAAAACATGAGTTGTATGTGATGATCTGATATCTAGCGCAGAAAATGAGTATCTACTTGTGCTTTCAGCTGATTAAGATTAAGGCAGCAACTATGTGTGTGGGGTTTTCCTTTTGTACACTTTTGAATGTCTGTGGCTCAGAATACAAAGTGAGGTTTTTGTACAGCCTGCCTATGGCTTTCTAACATTGTGCGATCCCAGTAGGCACAGTAATAGGTAGCCATGTCATTGTAGGTTAGTTTGTCTACTCTTAGGGTACAGGTGGATTTTTTTTCAACGCTAAACTTGTCCTTGTCAAAATTTGATTACTTTAAGACACAAACTGATCGGAGTATCCATTCCGGAGCTTCTCCAGGTTTGTGTCCACCCCCCCCACACACACACACACATATGGTACAGTTCCGCTGTGATCTGGAAGCCTACTTTCGCCGTCTCTGACTCAAGGAATATTTTCAACACACAACTGAACAGAGCATTGAACTACAGGAACCCTCTTACCAACACTACAAGAAGAATTCTGCGTGGACTCCTCCTGATGGTTGAAAGGACAGATTGGAACTTCTACATAGAGTGCTTCCACAGATGTGCACAGCCTGAAATTGTGAACAAACAACATCACTTGCCCCATAACCTCAGCCGTACATAACGCAATGCCATCCACAGCCTCAGAAACACCTCTGACATTATAATCAAATGGGCTGACAAAGGAGGTGCTGTAGTCATCATGAACAGGTCGGATTATGAACAGGAGGCTGCCAGGCAACTCTCCAACACCATATCCTCCAATCCCACTGTGGAGTATCAAAAGAAACTACACCATCTGCTCAAGAAACTCCCGGCTACAGCACAGGTACAAATCTACACAGACACACCCCTAGAGCCCTCATATCTACTCTATCGACACCATCATAGTATCCATTCACACCATCAGAGGCTCATTCACCTGCAAATCTACTAATGTGATATATACCATCATGTGCCAGCAATGCCACTCTGCCATGTGCAGTGGCTAAACCGGACAGTCTCTACGCAAAAGGATAAATGGACACAAATCAGACATCAGGAATGATAGCATACAAAAGTCAGTAGGAGAACACTTCAATCTCCCTGGACACTCAA